>NC_134809.1:38984061-38986561 GCF_046742065.1 Oratosquilla oratoria | reverse complement strand
TTCCTCCATCTGAAGATAAGGGTAGCGACCAGGAGCAAGAGACTTAAGATGAAACTCAAGAAATACTTTCAGAACCTAATGATCTTCCTCATGGCACCTCAGAGTCATAAACTCCTCAGCACTTTAGCCACCCTGAACTGAATGACCTGTGTGTGATTTAGATGTTTCCAAAAGGCAGCCGAAGTGTTAGCTTCCAGGTTGTAAGAAAAGAGTCTACTGAATAAAAGTTTCATACTTCTGAAAGCAGGAACAGGTTTTGGTGTCTTTTTTTTTCCTGAGGGTGACAAATCTATTTATTGTCATATCTCAGGTGTTCTCCAGGAATTAGGTGAGAGGAGCATAACGACATTAAAACTATGATTGACCTACTAAAATACCACGAACACAACTGGTAGTTTTCGTGAACCTCACAATGGTTAATTTCCTCCTAGATCAACAAAGAAGATTTACAAAGTATCCCTGCTATCTCTGCATGTGGTACAGCCGAGCTCAAGAGAAGTACTGGAAACAGAAAGAGTGCCCCATATGTGAGACTAAAATACCACGAACACAACTGGTAGTTTTCGTGAACCTCACAATGGTTAATTTCCTCCTAGATCAATAAAGAAGATTTACAAAGTATCCATGCTATCTCTGCATGTGGTACAGCCGAGCTCAAGAGAAGTACTGGAAACAGAAAGAGTGCCCCATATGTGAGACTCTAGAAACAGGTATGCCAAATACCGTCAATAGTTCAATTGTCAGTTGAAAAAGATCGTGTTTCTTCCGCTCCATATCAAGTTGGGCATCATGAAACAGCTTTTCAAGACATTAATTCCTGATGGTTAATGTTTCCAACATATAGTCTTTGTTCTCCCTACTTTGTCCCTCGAGATAATCAAGCCATATGTGTTCGATGGACCAAAGATTCGTGCATTTGTATGTAATCAAGAATTTGTCAGAAAGGTGAACTACAAGGAAAGAGCTGCATGGCTTTCTTCTTAGAACAAAGGAATTAGACTGCGTTACTCCTCGTTCCTAGATAAATAGGATTGAGATCAATGCACCTGTTTATGTAGTTGCTATTAGTTTCCCATACTTCCAAGAACAGTCTTTTCTTTTTGTTATTTTCTTTGCGTAGAGTTGTCACTCTATCCCAATCAATACTGTGTTGGTGTTCTGTAGTGTGTTTGTATAGGGCCGATTTCGGTTCTTCTCGCCTTACTGCACGTTGGTGTTCTTGTACTCAACCCTATTTATCTGGGAACGAGGAGTAACGCAGTCTAATTCCTTTGTTCTGTTTTTCCTGGACGGGAATCGAAACGCCTGGCAAATAAACCCTTCAACTGAGTCTGGTGTTTACAGTTTTCCAATATATATATATATATATATATATATATATATATATATATATATATATATATATATATATATATATATATATACATACATACATATACCAAGGCCTTTTCCCCCTTCCAAGGGAGGTAGCCAAAAAGGGAAAGGCACAAAAACACTCCCACCCATTTCATCCCTAAATACACTCCACACCCCTCCCACCCTTCCTCTCATCTGAGCACCTCCTGGATGACGGGTCATCGCTGCACCCTGCCCACCGCCCTGGGTCAGAAGCAGTGTCGCAAGACACAGTACATCCACAGCAAGGCCGCTTCATTTAATCGGCGACCCCCCCTCTCCGTCCCCCTTATATATAAAATTATCGGTTTGATGTCGCTGCCATTAGCGTATTTCTCTCATATATATATATATATATATATATATATATATATATATATATATATATATATATATATATATATATATAATGTATGTAGGTGTGTGTGTATGTGTGTGTGTGTGTGTGTGTGTGTGTGTGTGTGTGTGTGTGTGTGTGTGTGTGTGTGTGTGTGTGTGTGTGTGTGTGTGTGTGTGTGTGTGTGTGTGTGTGTGTGTGTGTGTGTGTGTGTGTGTGTGTGTGTGTGTGTGTGTGTGTGTGTGTGTGTGTGTGTGTGTGTGTGTGTATGTGTATACATATGTGTGTGTATGTGTGTGTGTGTGTGTGTGTGTGTGTGTGTGTGTGTGTGTGTGTGTGTGTGTGTGTGTGTGTGTGTGTGTGTGTGTGTGTGTGTGTGTGTGTGTGTGTGTGTGTGTGTGTGTGTGTGTGTGTGTGTGTGTGTGTGTGTGTGTGTGTGTGTGTGCGGGTGTGTGTGTGTGAGTGTGAGTGTGTGTGTGTGTGTGTGTGTGTGTGTGTGTGTGTGTGTGTGTGTGTGTGTGTGTGTGTGTGTGTGTGTGTGTGTGTGTGTGTGTGTGTGTGTGTGTGTGTGTGTGTGTGTGTGTGTGTGTGTCTGTCTGTCTGTGTCTGTGTGTATTTATGTGTGTGTCTATGTGTGTGTGTGTATCTACCTAGTTTTATCTAGTTGTATTTTACGGGAAGAGAGCTATGCTCGTAGTGACCCATTTTTGTATCTTTCCTTATCCAGTTTGTTCTTAAAGTTATGTATATTTTTAGCCCTCATCGTTT
>NC_134809.1:38951561-38954061 GCF_046742065.1 Oratosquilla oratoria | reverse complement strand
TTCCTTAATAGAAGTGTTCTGGTAAAACTGGAAGGTAGGATTATAGCGATAGTAAAGGAGAGATTTAAAGAAGGTGACAGCAGAAGTTAAAAGTAATTAGCACTCTTCTTAGAGCGCAGATTAATGTCCAATCGTAAACAAATGTGCTGCGTGATCTGAGACCGCAGGAAAGTCCATAAAGTACTGACTGCATAGCTCTATTTCTATATTAAACATATGTGATCATGATCTCTATATTAAACATATGTGATCATGAGCCCATCGGGTTCCTCATTTGTTCCTGTAAAGGGCCCACGTGACTCGGTTAGAATGCGTGCTGAGTGATAATCAACCCAGGGTCGGTTAGAGGGAATTATTACGGAATAATGATAGTACTCGTATACAGTATTTGTTATAATGCATCAAATTTTCCTAAACCAAGATTCGATCCGGCCTTGAGGATACTGACAGAGATTCGATAATGAGTTTAGAGTGATCAGCTATTTTTTCTGTTACTTTTACATCACTTTTAAACAGACTGACGGAAACATTGTGAGTAAAAAGCGCCACAATACCCGAAAGCCAAACCACGACTACTTGCGTGCTAGCAAATGATACTAACCTACAGCTGTCAAAGTGAGAGGAGTAGGGAGAGGGGTGGAAGACTATGGGAGGGGGACGTGGGGTGGGAGAGGGAAGTGGAAGCTGGGATGGAAAGGAAAGAATTCTGAACAGGTTTCAAGTCCATAAACATTTATTTTTCCCACGATAACGAAGACAACGACACAGGTAACGGTAACAATAACGATTATGATAGTGCCACAGGCAACATAACGACACGGCTACAGGCAACGCCACAGAAAATGGTAACAGCATTGCCACAGCCAACGATAACGGAAACACCACGATCAATGATAACGGTGATGCCTCAGGCAACGATAGAGGAAACGCCGCCTTAATGACAAAGATAACGATAACCCCACAGGGGACAGAAGAGGAGGAAGGGGAGGTGAAAGAAAGGAAAGGGGAGAGGAGGACGAGAGTGAGGGAGAGCGTGAGGAAAAAGAGGAAGAACAGGGACTGCAAAAGAGCAAAGGAGAGGGGAAATAGTGTGAAAAGGGAAAGGAGAAAGATTGGGAGAGGAAAATGGGAATAGGAGGGGAGTAGGATGGGGAGGGAAGGGGGAGTAGGAGGGGAGGGGGAGGGGGAAGGGGAGGGGAAGGTGTATCAAAAGGAAACGGAAGGGAGAGCGTGTGAAGAAGGGAGAGATGGTATGGCAGGGGGAGGTAACGATCATGTCATAATGACGATAACGCCAGTTTTCGATCGCTCATAAAGTATAGGAAAATGGCAAAAGAGATCAAAGTTTATATGGGTTTCTAGCCACGTACACTAGAATGTTTCTGTTTTTCTTCTGTAATGAAAAATGCTTAGAATAGTAACTTGGAATACGAAAATAAATTTATTTAACTAAATTGCACCTGGTTTGAAATGCATGATATATCAAACTGTTAATTCATACCTATTTAAGCATAAGTTATTTGAATAGCCCTAGATCTCACTTGCTGGTATTATTATCAATATATATATATATATATATATATATATATATATATATATATATATATATATATATATATATATATATATATATATATATATATATAATAACAACTGATACATTCATATTTTCAAATATCAATAACACAAATGATGTTTTCCTTAATTGAGCCGTCTTGCATTTGCTTCTCATTTATCCACATGAAAAGCGATCTTTTAACATCGTGGAGAATACGTGTCCGTTGTGTAGTTATTCTTTTCACTCCATTCGAAGTATCTGTCTTCTTAATCTTACCCTTGTCCTTGAGGATAATGCAAATCGTTGATGTAGACCGATTTTATGTACGTGCAAGGTCTGCAACCTCGTTCTCGCTTTTCAATAATTTCACGTTTCTCTTTTTTTTTTTCTCTTATCGTTGTCTTCTTGCAAAGGTCATTAATCTTTGCATTAAATGAAATTCGAAAATAAGGCATCTAAACACGTTTGAAAAAATATAGGATTACAAGCGACACTAAGATGTTAATACAACGAGCTGTGTCACAATTATTTCTTTTATTGGGGGGATCTTTCTCTCTGTCCTTCATCCCAATTTTGTGTACTTTCAATGGTGAATACAGATTTAAAATGTTTGTTCTTAATTTCAGCCATTTCCACATCTTCTTTATATTCGTCTTTCCCTTGACGTAGTTTCACTATTTCATGTTTAGGTTAGTCCTTGCATTTGTCTACTATGTCTCTTTTTTATATATTTTTTCTTCCCTGCATATTTCTACATATTCGGTTCTTAGTTTGATATATATTTACCACTTACCCTTTTTTTCCATCTTTTCCAAAGCTTTGTCTCTTCTATCACTAGCCTCACTACAGTTTTTTGTTGTACCAGCACTTAATGTACACCCTTTCTTGCTTCTGTTTTGGTACGTACCTATTGATTCCTTCTTTATATATATATTTTAATAT
>NC_134809.1:38936561-38944061 GCF_046742065.1 Oratosquilla oratoria | reverse complement strand
GAACTCATTACCGGATTCGTCTACTCGGCACCTGCCGACATGCTCGACACGCAGCCGGGAACGCTCATGCTCACCGATTGTATCGACATGTGTCGGAAGAACAAGTCTTGCCTTTCTGCCAACTATGAAACAGGACTTTGTGTCCTTTTCTCATCTAATGCTGACATGCATCCTGGTGAGTACCTTATTAGATGATATTTTATTATCACATTCATATTCATATTGGGTTAGACCGTTAGAGGTAACAAATGGAAGAATGTGGTTGAAGGTTAGCTGTAGAGTGAGGAAAGCAAATAGATATCTTGGGGGAAATGAAAAGACATGAGAAATAGGTATCTGGGGATGGAGGCATAGAGAAGATTGTATGAAGTGTTGATTGTGCCTTCGACACTATAGTGAAGAGACTTGGAATTTAAGTGAGACAAAAGGGTAAATTTAAATGTGAAATAGTGTGATTGGTATGGTGAAGACTACAAAGAATAATGATTAAGAAATAAAGAGAGGTGGAGATTGGCGGTGGAAAAGAAGCCGGCAGATAGGGAAAATGAAAGAATACTAGGATGGTTTGGCCATATGGAAAGAATAAGTGAAGAAAGACTAAAAAAGGAAGATAGAGGTGAATGGGGTGAACCTGAGGGGAAGATCTAGAATGGGTGGATGGTGTGAAGTAGACCTTGGGTAAAAGAGGAATGTCTGTTGAGCAGGGAAAGGAGAGGTTAGGAAATGTGTGTGTGTGAGAGTAGTTATTTGTGGGACATGTCATCTGGCTCATTCCAGATAATTGGCATAGTGTAAGTCTGACCAGTACCAAGTAAAGTCGATGTTTGAATGGAATTGTTGCGGATTTGAAGCGCTTCTGCTTGCCTCTCTCTCTAGTGTGCTTTCCAGCATATTGACGTGTTCCTTCATTGGAATATTTGTATTGTTTATATTGAGAGGAATTTCCACGACTGTTTTGTTAGTTCTGCTGCAGTGGAAATGGCAAGTTTTGTATATCGACGTATTGGACTTAGTACGCCACTGATGCTCCCATGAACTTACCCTATCAAGTATGTCCTCAAAAAAAAAAAATCCTTTCAACATTTTATATCTACTAATGTAATGAGTGTCGCTTGTACACGATAGGGTAAGGGTTTGGTTCCGTGGGTAAGCCAGTTCCAGAAAGTTATTCGTATACAGGTTGCATAGGGTGGGAATGTGCTTATCCACAGTGTTTCCCACAAACCTTGGGCGTAAGCGCCTTTCTCTACTGTTACTGAGTGAATATTTCCCATTGCATGAAATCCTTCATATTGATAACAACAACTAATTTGCGTTCAGAGTCCTCTAGACTGGCAGGTGAGCGAAGTGGAAGAGGGAAAGGAGCATGGGGAGGAGGAGGAGTAGGAAGAGGAGAGGATAGAGGAGGGAGAGGAAGTGTAGGAAGAAGAAGAGGAAAAGGGTATGGAGGACAAAGGTCATGATGGATTAAGGAACCGCCAATTGTCAAAGGGACGTGCTCTTGGACAACCATTAATGACCACTCCTTTCAACTGAACTAAACAAATCGTAATTTATCGGCGAGTGTCCTCAACACACAAGCATTCTTTAGTACAATAAAAGATAAGATGTATTTTTACGGTGTGCATGTGTGTGTATTTATTTAATTGTATTTACCTAACTGTAGTATATAGGAAAGGAGCAACGCTCGTTGGATCCCGTTTTCTGTTCTCTATTTTTTCTATTTTTTTTATCATACCTAGTCTCAAATTCATCTACAGTTCCAACTTAATCTATATCCTTGATTTCCAATTATCATATTTAGATTTGAACTCATGTATTGTTCCAGCTTTGGCTATATCACTTCCTAAACTATTCCAAGTATTTATGGATTTATATGGAAAACTGTATTTCTTCTGATATGTCTGTTAGATGACAAGTTGTCTTTTATCAACGCTCCCAAGACTTTCTCCTATTTTGCTTTTGTAATAGATTCACTTCCCAAGTAATATCTTAAGGATGGTCTTTTGACACTGCTGCCCATTTCCAGTACCTAGCATCTTTTTTTAACTTCATTTCAAATTATTGGCTCCTTGCGAAAAAAAAAGTGTCTAGATCTTTTTGCAACAGTCTACCGTCCTCTTCATTTTTCATTCTTCTCGTGATTTTTGCGTCATCTCCAAACATGTTGGCATAACTTGTTGTTCCTTTCATCATGTTATTGATATAGACAAAAAACATTACTGGTGCAAGCACTAACCCTTGTGGATTTCTACTCGTTAATGGTCTCCATCTTGACATCTTATCCTTTACTATTGTCCTCATACATCTTCCCTTTAAAAAAAAAAAAATCCTTCATCCATTCTAATAGTTTGCCTCTCAGTCCTCTCGGTTTTTTCAAAGACTTCACCACCAACTTGTTGATTGTTTCCCTGTGTCTCAATTTACCGTTTATAAACCTGTAAAACAGTTTCGGTTCATCTTTGCATTTATCCACTACACCTCTTTCAAAAAAGTGTTTTCTTTCTCCCTGCGAAGTTTTGTATGGTCATTCCTAGCTTGTCTGTAAGCTTCTTCTTCTTTTTTTTTGGGGGGGGGTTCTTTTCTTCCTCCATTTTCCCCAAACCACATCTCTGGCATATGTTTGTTCATTCCCCAGTTGCAAATATCAAGAAATAGTTCCCATTTCCTCCTTATCCCCATGGTATTCATGAATCCCTCTCAGTTTGTTTCTTCAAATAATTTTTTCAACCCTAAGTAATCTGCTTTCCTAAAATTGAGTTTCCCGTGCCTATGTGATTCATTCTTTGTCTCTATTTCATCGTCATCCAACTCAAATTCAATTGTTATATGTTAATTGTTTCCTATAAGGTAAAGGTAGTTCAAGGAGCTGATGATGTCAGGCTCTTTGGTTAGTAACAGATCTAATCTTGTGGGAGTGTCATCACCTCTTACCCGTGTCTCTTCCTTTACCCATTGAGTCAGTGTGTTTCCAATTGCTATATTTAACACGGATTCTCCCCATGAATCTGCTTTGCCTCTTGCTTCCCATTCCTCCCAGTTGACCTCACTACAATTGAAATTTCCTATAAGGACTATATTGTTACTTTATTCAATATTTTTCTTTAGGAGAAGAGTGGTGTCCAATAACATTTCTTGATATTCAGCTTAATTCCAAACGCTTGTCTTGGGGAGGGGGGTGGGGCATGTGCCACTATGAAGTGTGCTTTACTTTGCCCTTTAGTACTAAGACTTAGATGAATTGCTTCACCCTAGCCTCGACTCAGATCCGCTTCTTACATCTTTATGTTACTTCTACGCCGTCAACACTACCCCTCCACCCAATTTGTCTTCTCTGTCTCTTCTCCAAGAGGTGTATCTTTTGGTGTGTGTATGTGTGTGTGTGCGTGTTTGTGTGTATGTGTGTGTGTGTGTGTGTGTGTGTGTGTGTGTGTGTGTGTGTGTGTGTGTGTGTGTGTGTGTGTGTGTGTGTGTGTGTGTGTGTGTGTGTGTGTGTGTGTGTGTGTGTGTGTGTGTGTGTGTCTTTGTGTCTTTGTGTGTCTGTGCGTGTGCGTTTATATGTATGCATGTGTGTGTATGTATTTGTATGTGTGCATGTATGTGTGTGTGTGTGTTTGTGTCTTTGTGTGTCTGTGCGTCTGCGTTTATATGTATGCATGTGTGTATGTATGTATTTGTATGTGTGCATGTATGTGCGTGTGGATGTATGTGTGTTTTTTGTGTGCATACGTGCACAAACGGTGGGAGGAAGTTATCTCGTGGTACTTGACCATATGTGGATAAAGTTTTCGTGTGTTTAATTTTGTGTGCATATATGTGCATGATCCTGTGTACGGAAGGAGGAATCCTCACAATAAGTCCCTTGCTTCTGCATTATACAATGCTAATATAACTCAAAAGCAGAATATTTCTTATCTGTATTTACAAAAGAAGCGGAAATTGTGCTTCATGTGGTTATGTAAGAAGACGGCAGAAGACACCACGCAGAAATAAAGATATAAATGGTTCACCATGAGGCCATTAAACCCAGTCTTGCCTTTGTTAGGGTTGTCGAGTATTAGAACACTGAATCAGCACGCAGAGCACGCACGCACGACCGCCCTACGATGATACATTGAGAAACAGCTCCATGACCCCTGACCGCCAGTCAACATGACCTTTGCCACTACACCACACGGCTAGGGTTCATTCAAATTCGAGTTGTATTCTCTCTTTTTCAACTATTTAGCTATCCTTTCCAGTTGCTAGGTTGTGTTTCTTGTTCATTTTTTGCATTCACATTTATTCTATTGCTCTTGTTATCGGAGATATATATATGCAGTCTTCCATTCCCACCTGTTTTTTTTTTTTTTTTTTTTTTTTTTTTTGTCGTTACCACATCTATGCGAGTATTCGTGAAAATATCGGGGTCTTTTTATTAAATTAAATCCGTGTCCGCGTATCAACACGAAATGTCATGTTTCCTCAAACGTTAAAACAACGAAATGTACAAACTGAATGTAATTTAAAAAAACAGCAAAAAAGGGGCAGTAAAGAAAACAAAAACATGACCAAAGACCGAGCAGAAGGATAATTAGAGAAAAGAAGGCAGAGAGGGATGGCAAGTTGTTTCGGTATCGTAATGATATTCAGAGATACAACTTCGTGCGTCGGGAAAGTGCGTGTGTTTGTATAATTGTTCAGGATTTGTCCATGAATATACAAATCATAAAAAAAATTGGTTACGGTACTCCTTCGTAAGTATCCTTCAGACAAGATATCAGACGATCGATGAATACACATATCAGAAAACAAATTAGTTATATTTCTCCTACGTAAGGACCCTCCAGGCAAGATTTCAGAAATAATTTGAGAAAAAGGATAACAAAGTAAACAGCATATCTTCGGTAGCATTCCTGTCAAGGCTGGACACTTGACGAGCAGATTCTGTGTACGCCCTTCTTGCTTGAAGCTTGTGACGCCGAGTCACTCGAGACCGACGACCGGTATAGTCAACTGTTTCGCAAAATTGGAAGAGGCATGATTTATTGAGGATTTGTATAATGCGTGTTCGGCTTATAGAAGTAACGATGGCCACAAACGCATACATACAGGTTATTTGATATTCGCAAGCACAGATAGGCTATTACAAAATAAGTATCTTATCAATATGTAATACAGTTTTAAAAAATAGCTTATAGATGCAGTCATCATATTTTGGAGAACTTTATTTCTCATTAAATAAACATTTCTATTAATCCGTATAGTTTTATCGTGATAGTGATATTAATCAATGTAAATATCCAATTTAGCATTTCGTTAAACTAAACTACCGTTTCCATCCTCGGAGGCAATATCAGCCGATGAGATGGAATCATAAAAGAGGCAAAGGAGAGAATTAGGGAGTAGCGATAACATAGTGTAAGAAAATAATAACGATAATAACAGTAATGAGAATGATAATAACAATAATAATGATAATGATAATAATGTTAACATTAATGATAATAATGATAATAATGATAATAATGATAATGATAATAATAATAATGGTAATAATAAAATAGTAATAAATAATAATAATGGTAATAAAAATAGTAATAAATAATAATGGTAATAATAAAAATAGTAATAAATAATGATAATTATAATAGTAATAATAATGATAATAATAATATAATAATGATAGTGATAATAATACTAATAATAATAATAATAATAATAATAATAATAATAATAATATAATAATAATAATAATAATAATAATAATAATAATAATAATAATAATAATAATAGGAATAATAATAATAATAATAATAATAATAATAATAATAATAATAATAATAATAATAATAATAATAATAATAATAATAATAATAATAATAATAATAATAATAATAATAATAATAATAATAATAATAATAACAATAATGATAATGATAATATTTCATACATATATACATACAATAACGGCTTTTTCCCCCCTTACAAGGGAGGTAGCTAAAAAACAATGGCATAAAATCCGCTTCCACCCATTCTATCCCTACATACTCCACTCTCATTCACTCCCCTCCCTCCCTCTTATCGTGGCTCCTCCTGGATAATGGGTCATCCCTGCATCTCGTCCACTGGCCTGGGTCAGAAGCAATGGAGCAAGACATAGCACATCCACTGCAAGGCCGCTTCATTTAATCGGCGGCCGCCCCTTTCCGTCCCCTCATGCAGAAAAAGAGAAGACGGGGAGAGAACCCTTCGGGTTGCGTCAAAATATCATTTACACATACTCCCTCACCCCACATCCCCCACCCACTCCCTTCCATACATCTCAACATCATCCACACACAACCATTCTCCACTCATCCCCATTTTCTGTCTTCTCTCTTCCTTCTTCAACATGCATTCCCCTCTTTCCCAATGACCCTTTTACTCCATCCATCCATTTCATCCTTGGTCGCCCCCTCATGTTCACTCTTTTCTCCTCTGCTTTCCACACGTCTTTTACTAATCTTTCTTCGTTCATTCTTTCCATGTGTCCAAACCATTCCAACATTCTTTCATCAACCCTATCTCCCAACTTGCTTTTTATCCCCGCTCTCCTCCTCACCTCCTCGTTCATCACTCTATCCAGCCTATTAACCCCTACCATACTTCTTAGGCATTTCATCTCAAACACATTTAAATTCCTCCTCTCTTCCTCTCTTATGTTTCATGTTTCTGTCCCATACAGTGCTGTCGGCACAATCACTCCTTCATACAATTTTCTCTTAGTATCCATCCCAAAATGTCTATTTCTCATTACACTTTTAATTCCCCAAGGCATTTACTTGCTTCTCTCAATCTACACTCTACCTCCACCTCCACTCCTTTTCCCGTCATATTCGCACCCAAATATCTAAAGCTATCCACTTCCTCCAGTCTCTCTCCCTTAATACTCACTTCCAGTCTCCTGACACTTTCTCCCCTTGTATATTTCATCACCTTACTTTTATCCACAATTATCTTCAACTTCCTTCTTTCACATACACCTTCCCAAACTCTGTCACTAACTTCCTCAATCCCTCGTCTGATCCTGCCACAAGCGCAGTGTCGTCCGTGTGGTTGGAAAGGGAGGAGTGGGGGTGTGTGGTTGGAAAGGGAGGAGTGGAGGTGGAGGTAAATTTTAGATTGAGAAAAGCAAGTAGATATCTCGGGGGATTAAAAAGTGTCATGAAAAATAAGCATATGGGAATGGATGCAAAGAGGAGATTATATGAAAATGATTGTGCCGACGCCTTTGTATGGGGGTAGAGATTAGGAATCTAAGATAGCCAGAGAGAAAAGTTTAAATGTGTTTGATATGAATGTCTGAGAAGTATGGTAGGTGTTACAAGGGTGAATAGAGTGAGAAACGAGGAGTTGAGGAAGAGAACGGGAGTGGAAAAAAAAGATGACAAATAAATCTTATGAAAAATTATTGGAATGGTTTGGACACATAGAGAGAATGAATGATGAAATTTAGTAAAAGAGGTGTAGAAGGTAGAG
>NC_134809.1:38916561-38929061 GCF_046742065.1 Oratosquilla oratoria | reverse complement strand
ATATGAGAGACGTAATAGTATTAGTAATGTTATACATCTATAATGCAAGTTTTAGCGGGGTGACAATATTAATAAAGAAATTGACTGATGGTGCGCGAATTCTACAGAAAACGAAGCTTCAAGACATGGCCTTGCTTTACCCCCCCCCCCCCCGTGACACGGTAGAAGGAACGAGACCTTAGTCTTTAGGCGTGACGAGTTGTCAGCAGGTTCGGATGTCACCAACATGGCAGGTGTTAGGCCTGGTGTTAGCCTGTAGGCTGGTAGGGGTTCGTGAACAGGCAGGCTGTCCGGCTGGCAATCCAGAAGCGGCGGCTGGCGGCTGGCGCCTGTCCGGTAGGACAGGCGGCATTCCAGTGGGAGTGGCCGCCATTAATCCGTGGACGAGGAGGCGGTGGGCCACCATGCAGTGGTGTGTGGCAGGCGGTGTCAGTGCGGCAGCCATTCCGGGGCAGGCGGCCGCGGCGTCGGTAGCTCATGCGGCGACGGCAGCATCGGCTCGGGGCGACGTCGGCGGTTGGAGTCGGCGACAGCGATAGCTCCGGAAGGCGGTGGCAGCTGGAGGTTGCGTTGTCGCTACAACTCGGGGCGGCGGGGGCCAGCAGGCAGGATGGGCGAGTGACACAGCAGCTCGGAGCGGCTGGAGACTGCGTTATCAGCAGGTCAGGGCGGGCGGCGACGGCTGGGGGCAGCAGGGTGGTAGTGGCAGCAGCTCCGGGAGGCGGCTGTAGGCCCAGCGTCGGCGACTCCAGCGGTGGCAGGACCTCCCGGATGCGGCAGTGGCAGCTGTAGGCCCAACGTCGACAGCTAGAGTAGGCGGCGGGTCCGATTGCGGCATTGCCAGCAGTGGCAGGCCAGTCGGTGGTAGTGACAACGGTTCCGGCGTCGGTAGGCCCAGAGGCGAAAGCTGCAGTAGGGGGCTGGTCCGGCGGTAGGCCCAGCGGCGGGAGCTGCAGCGTCTCCGGCAGGTCCAGCAGCGGGAACTCCAGGGCCAACGGGCAGGGCATTCCGGGACAGGTGACGGCGATGGCGGCCAGCACGAGGTCCAGCGGCGGCGGTGACGGCTGGACTCTCTGGCAGGGGCGTTGTCCTGCGTAGCGATGACGGCTGGATTCTCTGCTAGGGGCGTCGTCCTGCGCAGTGGTGACGGCTGAACTCTCTGCAAGGGCCACGTCCTCTGCTGCTGCGGAGTCGGCTAGGGTATCCGCTCACTCTTGGGGCACCATTAGTAGTGTTACGTTACTACATAATGGTGAAGGTACACGTCAGTGAGATAAAGAAATTATTCACACTCCGGTTCTCTCGGGACTTGTTTTATTGAAATTAAGATGCGAGTATCCGTGAATAAACCTGCTGTCTTGGCAGCGGGACAGAATTCTATATGCAAGAAAGATATAATACACCACGACTAATTTGGTTTATATAATACTATTTAAACTTTATAGAATAATAATACTAATATTTATAGATATTTACACATAGATATGAGAGACGTAATAGTATTAATAATGTTATGTTTCCATAATGCAAGTTTTAGCGGGGCGACAATATTAATAAAGAAAATGACTTATGGTGCGCGAATTCTACAGAAAACGAAGCTTCAAGGCATGACCTTGCTACAAAGTCACTGTCCATTTATTACGTATCGGCTAGGTTTGAATCCTCAGCCTGACAATGTTTCAGTTTCCAAATATGCTTCCATCGAGCTATATACTCCTATTAGTCTTGATCGTGTTTGCAAGGAATTAAAAAGGAAAAAAAATAATGTGGCTATTAAGATTAATGTCTGTGTACTGGGAACCATTCGGTATTTGTTAACATATATGTATGTGTACGAGTATATATATATATATACGCATGCATGTGTGTGTGTGTGTGTGTATGGTGCGTGTGTGTGTGTGTGTGTGTGTGTGTGTGTGTGTGTGTGTGTGTGTGTGTGTGTGTGTGTGTGTGTGTTTACCTAGTTGTTTACCTAGTTGTATTTTGCGGGAAGGGGAGCTATGCTCGTGTTGTCCCGCCTTTGTATCTTGCAGTGTCTAGTTTGTTTTTAAACTCATGAATGGTTTTTGCGCATACTATTTCATTGTCCAGTTTGTTCCAAGTGTCCAAAACTCTATGAGGAAAACTGTTTTTCTTCAGTTCTCTTCTATAGCTATGTTTTTTTATTTTCTTTCCATGTCCTCTTGTGTTTCTTTTGTCCCAGTTAAGTAAATTCTCACTATCGAGTACCTCTGTGCCTTTCATGATTCTGTAGATGGTCAATAGGTCACCTCTCTCTCTTCTTTGCTCCAGTGTCGGTAACTCCAGTTTAGCCAATCTCTCTTCGTATGATAGGTTTGCAAGTGCAGGTGCCATTTTTGTAGCTGCTCTTTGGATTCTTTCTATTTTCTTTATATTCTTTTTGGTACTGGGGGACCACAATGTCGCTGCATACTCTAATCTAGGCCTTATCAATGTAACCAATATTTTTTTCATCATGTCTTCGTCCAAGTATGTAAACGCCACTTTTATTGATCTTAGCAAGTTGTAAGTCTCCCCGACAATTTTGTTTATCTGTATATCATAGGACAAGTCGTTCGTGATAATTACTCCCAAATCTTTTTCGGATCCTACTTTCTTTACTTCTTTGGTTCCAATTGTATATTTTCCTGATATTCTGTTTTTGCTTTTTCCAAACTCCATTATGCTACACTTCTTCGTATTAAAGTCCACTTCCCATTTCTGACTCCAGTTCCATACCCTATTTAGGTCTTCTTGCAGTGCTTCACAGTCCTCATCAGTTTCTATTTTCCTTAGCAGTTTGGCGTCATCGGCAAAGAAGCTCATGTAGCAGTTCACGTCCTCATCCATGTCATTCATATAGATAGCAAACATTATTGGTGCCAGCACAGATCCTTGCGGTACTCCACTGATCACCTCTTTCCAGTCTGAATATTTTTCTCTGAGCACTACTCTCATCTTTCTACCAGTCAGAAAGTCCTCTATCCATTTTAGTAGGTTTCCCTGTATTCCTCCTATGTGTTCCAGTTTTTTTAGTAGTTTTCTGTGTGGTACTTTGTCAAAGGCTTTTTGCAAGTCTAGGAATGCACAATCAGCCCATCCATTTCTTTCTTGCACTATGTCTATTAGTCTTGAGTAAAAGCATATTAAGTTTGTGGAGCATGATCTTCCTTGTCTGAATCCGAATTGTCTTGGGTTTAATATGTCATTGTCTTCCAGATGTGTGTGTGTGTGTGTGTGTGTGTGTGTGTGTGTGTGTGTGTGTATGTATGTATGCATATATGTATGTATGTACGTATATATGTATATATATATATATATATATATATATATATATATATATATATATATATATATATATATATATATATATAAATATATATATATATACACATAATGCCGAGAATTTTTTCTACCTTATAAGGAAGGTAGCCAAGTCAGGGGCACATACCTATTACCACCCATTTCATTCCCATCCACCACCCCCTCTACCCCTCCTATCTCAGCTACTCATGGATGACGGGTCATCTGTGCATCCGCCAAATCCCCTGTGTCAAACGCAATGCAGCAAAACACAGTACATCCACAGCAAGGCCGCTTTACTTAATCGGCGGCCCCTCCTCTCCGTCCCCTCATGCAGAAAAAAAGAAAGCGGAGAGAAATACCTTCGAGTTGAGTCAAAATACCATTCACACATAAGCACCCCCTACCCCCCCCCCACATCCTCGGCCCCTCCCTTCCTTGCATAACAGTATCATTTATATACAATCACTCTCCACTCGTCCCTATCTCCTGCCTTCTCCCTTCTTTGCTCAAAGGACGTTCCCCTCTTGCTCATCGCCACCTTCACTCCATCCATCCATCTCATCCTCGGTCGTCCCCTCAAATTCACTCCATCCACCTCAGCCTTCCTCACTTCTTTTATTAATATTATTTCACTCATTATTTCCATGTGTCCAAACCATCCCACTAATCTTTCATCAGCCCTATCTGCCATCTCCTTTTCCACTCCCGCTCTCCTTCTTACCTCCTCGTTTCTCACTCTATCCAACGGAGTAACCCCTACCATACTTGCTTGTACTTCTCCTCTAATTGAAATATTATATTATCTCATTTACCTCGTTTGACCCAGCTATTTTCATTATCACTACACTTACATATCTATAATCCAAACTCTATATAGTATGCGCATGTGTGTGTGTGATTCACCATGGTCTTGAATCATGCATTGGACTAGTGATCGACAGCTATTTCCCTCCCGGAAGAGAGCTCAGAGCTCATATATGACCGATCTATGGGTAATGCTGTGTGTTTATGTAATATATATATATATATATATAATATATATATGTATGTATACATATACTTGTCACGTGATAGCCTGGTTCGAGTCCTTCGCCGTACCACGTTTCAATTTCTGCGTGTTAGCCTCCGCGAGTCTCTCGACGTTGATGGCTTAGAATTAAAGTGTATTGTAGTTGACATATGTGTGTGTGTGTGTGTGTGTGTGTGTGTGTGTGTGTGTGTGTGTGTGTGTGTGTGTGTGTGTGTGTGTGTGTGTGTGTGTGTGTGTGTGTGTGTGTGTGTGTGTGTGTGTGTGTGTGTGTGTGTGTGCGCTTGTTAGCGTGAGTTTGTATATTTGTGTGAGAAACAAGAGTCTATGTAACAACCCCTTTAAGGTTCTATCCTCTTTCTCCCACAGGTGCACTCACCGATTCACAGTTCCCCGTCTTTACTCTCTACGTGCAGAAGAATTGTTTCAAGAGCCAGGAGAGTTGCAACCGAGCCTGGGACTTTGAGCGAGTCGTCGGCTACGAACTTGAAGGATACACGAAGAAAACGCTCCTTGTCAGCTCCAGAATTGAGTGTGAGGAGATATGTCTCATCGAGAGTGAATTCCCTTGCAGGTAAGTTCCTTTCCATATCGTTTTCTCAGCCTAGTCCCGCCCAACCCTGCCTAATCCAGTCTAGCCTAACCTATCCTGATTTAGATTAGTCTACAATAACCTAAATCATCATAACCTAAGATAAGATAAGATAAGCTAACCTAACCTAACCTAATCTAACCTAACCTAACTTAAAGACCAAACCTATCTTAACCTAACTTAACCCTTCTTAATCTTACCCAAATTTACTATACCAAGATAACTACTGTATCTGAAACAGTCCATTGAACTTACATAACTAAATCAAAACCCATTGAATATCATGTGTTGTAAAATGGCGATATGAATATGAAAAGTCAAGAATAATTGTCCCCTGTGGTAGGGGGAGGAAAGAAGTCCGCCACCGTAATTCCCATGTGAGTCATGAAAGGTGACAAAGTTGGACAGAGTTAACGGACTAGGGATCCTTCTTTCTGTATGTTCAATCTGCGAGAAGTCAGGGTGTAGGAGGGTATGGGAGATTTCCAAGCAGAACCCTAACAATTTGGGTAATTTAATGTGCGTGGTTGTGGCACACATATGAGTAAAAGGGAAGAGATAAGCATTACGTTTGTGAGAAGGAAGATGGATGTGTTACCGTTAAGTGAAACCAAGTTGAAAGGGGTGGATGTTTTTGGGTTTGGGAGTGTGTTGGGGAGAATGTCGGGAGTGAGGAAGAGGAGAGGAGTGAAGGAGTAGATTTGTTGGTAGGAAAGCATGTGGTGGAATGGAGAGAAATAATTTCAAAGATAATGTGGATGAAGAGGAAACTGGGAAGGGGAATATGTTTTTTAAGAGCATATGGTTCTGGTAGTGAGAAGAGTGTAGAGAAAATAGAGGTGCCTACCTGACATTCAGATGGGCACCGGCCAACTTTCCATAGCTGACACTTTCTGCGGATCGGTACAAACTTCGTCCCTGCCCACTTCATGTTGGAAGAGGCTGAACTTCTTGGCTGCTCTCTTCGTCTTCCATGGACTCCTGCTGTCTTGCCCGGTTTTGACAGCATGCACAGAACTCTGTCTTTGTCCTGGGGGTCTGCTAACTGTGGCTCACTTACCTGTTCAGCGTCATCTGGGAGAATCAAGGGCACCTCTTTCCCGTGAACCTTAAGCTTCTTGTTCCCAAAGTCGATGACCGTCTCTCTCTCCATCGGGTAATCCAGGCCAAGCAGACGAGGCTCCTCTGTACTGGCCACGTACACCGACAGCTGTTCCTCTATGCTGCCCACGCCAATACGAACCTGCACTTGACCCTTGAGCGCCATGCAGTTCCAGTAGCACCACAGAGTTCCTGTTGGGCGGCTGGAAGCGTTCTTGTGCTCACCAAATCCGTTATGACAATGGTCTTCTTTGCTCCCGTGTCTGTAACCATCCGGTTTGGTTTTCCGTCCACGGTACCATCGAACGCGGTAAACCTCAGCCTTGCGGTGTTGGCCAAGTCGACGTTGGAGAGCCACCACGTTCTCATACGATGTATTTTGTCCTTTAGTTAAGTTCCCTAACACCTCTTCGGCTGGTCCTCGTAGGCACGACACGAATTGCAGTCCTGAGCATTCACTAATAGCTCAAACTGGGCGTGGTAGGTTTCTCATGTCTTTTTTCCGTCAAAGTTGGCAGATTTCCTACGTTCCGCACGACAAGGAGACAACGGTGCCGACGCTAGTGGGTTACCCGGGTGTGTTCGTACGTCACAAAGGAGGGAAAGGGACGAAGCATATGGGGCGACGTTCTGCAGCTTGGTTGTAAGGGCGATAATCCAATCCTGGGACATCCCCATCACCTCAGCTCCCCTCAGCCCGATTCTTGTCCACTTCTCGCATCACGTCTTCGACCTTCTGCCTAACGAGCCGTGATTCTTCTCGGATTTCGTCTCGCACGTGGATAACACTATCGTCCGCATGCGAACTAGCGTCAACTCGTTCCTTTTGGAGTCCCATTTGTTCTTCCATTTCTCTCATCATCTCATCACCGTTTCTAAAATATTCATTATTACCTCATTACCTTTGTCACGTGACTCATTTTCTGCGTAGCCACTTGAGATCAATCCGTTAAGGTTACCATCAGCTATCTTGTCTGTGATATGATCAGGTATTTTGACTCTATTTCGTAACTACCGGTGAATGAAAACCACGTCACTCCATGAAAAAT
Source organism: Oratosquilla oratoria (assembly GCF_046742065.1). Taxonomy (NCBI): domain Eukaryota; kingdom Metazoa; phylum Arthropoda; class Malacostraca; order Stomatopoda; family Squillidae; genus Oratosquilla; species Oratosquilla oratoria. The sequence goes on along the minus strand of NC_134809.1, from coordinate 38,921,986 downwards.
CAATCTGATTCTATCAATTCCACTTCCGACACCAGTGAAGCGTTATAGTTACTCTACTCGCTTCGCAACTCGTATAAAAAGATAATATACAACCCTTTTGGGCTCATCGTGGTTCTCATAAGCGAGTGTTTATTCGCAGATAGAGAAAAGATACCCAAAAAATTTCGTTCACCTTGAGTTTCTAAACTCATCGTACATCATGTGAACACAATGTCACAATCATTACACAATTTCACCACAGACAAGATGGGATTAACTATTTTCACCATAATCACAACAGAAACAAAATAACATGGTTCTCATGGGAGAAAGCAAGCACCCCTCTTTGCACAGGATACCCAAAATACTTTTCCAAAATAATTCACACTACACATCACTTCATTTCATCACTACGTGATCTTAGGCCCTACTCCAATGTGGATCTGCAGTAGTTGACTAAATTAGCTAAGCTTCACTGCAAATATACAATTACGAAACTAGGAGAAACACGTCACTTTTCAGCCCACCACTTCAGGACTGCCTCGCCTCGACCCGAGCTGGTCATTACCTCGCTGGCGTACCATACAGCATAGCAAACTAGGTATACGAGTCTACGCACACTATATAGTACAAATACATGCTTGCAAAACCTAACATCACCTTCGTAACATAATCGCTCTCTAGCAAAAATGACTACCTATGATGAAGTCATAAACCTTCTTTCAAAGGGTAATAAGACATAAGGGTAATAAGGCATATGGGAAATACCTCTAAGGAAATTATAAGCACACAACTAGCCATCACTTTCAATGAAGTGTACATAAGAGAAAATCTCCTGCCCATATACATCATTAATATGTGTATTCATATATATATATATATATATATATATATATGTGAATAAATTCGCTAGTGGACAGCGACATCAATCATACAATCTAAATAACCGTCGCGCAGAGGATTCGAACCACCGCCAGTAGACTCAAGAGTGCTCTGGACTCTCTTGAGTCTACTGGCGGTGGTTCGAATCCTCTGCGCGCCGGTTATTTATAGTGTCTATATATATATATATATATTTATATATACATACATATATATATATATATATATATATATATATATATATATATATATATATATATCCGTGTGTGTTTGTTTGTGTGTGTGTGTGTGTGTGTGTGTGTGTGTGTGTGTGTGTGTGTGTGTGTGTGTGTGTGTGTGTGTGTGTGTGTGTGTGTGTGTGTGTGTGTGTGTGTGTGTGTGTGTGTGTGTGTGTGTGTGTGTGTGTGTGTGTGTGTGTGTGTGTGTGTGTGTGTGTGTGTGTATGTGTGTGCTTAAGCATATATATCGTTATATATATCGTTACATATATTTAAAAATCGCTATCAACGTTACTTTTAATTTGCGGTACTTATTTATGGGATTCAAAATACTCAGAATGATAGGAGCTATTCAGTGATATAGATACGAATTGTATCTGTGGGACTGACTGAAAAATAGGCCAGTATGAAAAATTGCATGTACCTCCAGACAACAGATTTTGTGCTTTCCCTACTCTCAGCATTTGACGACGCTTTTGCAAGAGTTTTTAGGTTAGGTGCAGTTGTTAATCACCATTACACCCCCCCACCGAAATTCAATGAATATTTAAAAATGGATACTGACGTTACTATTAATTTGCTGTACCTATTTATGGGGTTAGAATTACTTAAAATGATAAGAGCTATCTAATGATATAGATAATAATTGCATCTGTGGTACTGGCATTGTTTCCTCATGTCCACAACTGTGGACTCCATTGTGGACACTTAGCTCAGCTTCCAATACTACATGCAGATCTGCATGAGGCACAGTGTGCACCCGGCTTAAGCCTCTGAGACTCTGTAGTTGACAATGAATGAATAAACCATATTTGAATTAGACAACATTGTATTGTTTCAGTGCTTGGTGGGCTTAAGCTTTTGGCTTGAGAGGGCGGGATTGATGTGGATATCAATAGGTCCAGATTCACCTACGAAGTGTTTGCTGCATATGTATGTGTGTTTTTCGCGTTTTTTTTTTTTTTTGTGGTAAGATTCTCCCTTTTAAATGCTCGAACCCATTTCTGACATTTTCATATGCAGCCTATCCTCATAACGTGAGTCACTATGACATAATTTATAACAGCAGTGTTTAGTGGGTGACATTTTGAAAATTTAAAGTAAGGTGGATCCGTCAAAATACCCGTTAAATGTGGATATCTTTCACAAGAAAATGAATAGTGTACCGAGGCCTTTGTCCGTAAGTAATTTTCCCACGCAATAGCTTGTGACGTCATGGCAATGTTTGTTTCCATGTTTAGGAACTGCGGATCGCTATTGCGGTTAATGTGCTGCATGAAAGGGGGGACTGAATGATTGTGTGAATTTACCTGAAGTAAGCATTTCAAAAGGAACTTAAGAGATGATTACTGTGGAAGATGGAATATATATGAGGACTCAAAGGAAGCTTTTTAGAATGGAGGATTTGTAGAGGTGTGAAGACAGAATGAGTGGTAGGGTGTTAAGTTTAAACGCCAAGAATCCGTTGAAGTTTTATTACTGACGTTTCGTCCATTCAGGACTTCTTCAGAGTGTACACATGTAAGATATTGACAACTTATATATTCACACAGCTCATCCCGTTCCTCCCCGGTCAATGTTGTTGTCATTTCGCTTCCGTCTCCATGAAGCTAGACGGAAGCGAAATGATAGCAACATTGACCGGGGAGGAACGGGGTGAGTTGTGTGAATATATAAGTTGCCAATGTCTTAGATGTGTACACTCTGAAGAAGTCCTAGTTGGACGAAACGTCAGTAATAAAACTTCAACGGATTCTTGGCGTTTAAACTTACCACCCTACCAATGGAGGATTTTTTTTTTTCTGAAAGACAATTGTGAATTATGAGATGTCAGATAGGAGGGAAGTAACTAGTACAGTTTCACAGGACTCGGCGCACCTACAGTGCTCTTGATATATTTTACCATGAGAGATGGGACAGACAATAATACCAACCAACTCGCTGATGACGCAAAGATCATGAAAACGGTAAAAATGAAGAAGAAAGTAAACTGATACAGAAATATTTGAAAACAATATATGAGTGGAACCAGGAGTGGAAAATGATACTGCGCAAAAAGGAAATTAGAGCAAGTAAAAGTAAGAAAGACCGTTAAGGAGTAATGCAGTTTGAAATAAAAAAAAAATGAAGAAGCAGAGGGGGAAAGGATGTCTTGATTATGGTTAGTCTGTCATTCAAAATAAAATGTTAATAGGATTACGGGAGAGATATGGTATTAACGAACTTAAGAATGGGATTTTCATTTTCGAGACACATTGTCCAAAAACTGCACAGTCCATTACGGCTAAGGCCGTGTGCAGCTCATGTGATAACAAGGAAATGTCTGTAAAGTTATGAATGCACCTTGATTACTCAAAGTAATCAACAGTAAGGCATTGGACAAATAAGAAACCCAAGATGCAAAGAATTTGACTCTACTTTCCTGTAAAACTCGACTAGGGGATAAAACACAAATATGATTTCTAGTAGGTTCTTTGGTCTATATGTATTCTCACTTTCTACATCTCATATGAAATGTGTCTTTTATATGAAATGTGTCTTCTCATATGAAATGCGTCTTATAATACATATTTCAGAGTCATGTCCCTGATTTTTTCTTCTACCCGAGTCTCCACCTTTTGATGAGGTTTGAAGTTTTCAACGATACTGTAGCAGTTATTCATATTATTGGATAAGTGGTTGTCCACATGAACGAATAACTACTGTTGAAAGCTAATTTGTTCTCAATTTTTATTGAGTACTACGAAAAATAACCTTCGTTTCTGTACAATGTTTTTTGTTAAGACATCTATAAAGAAAAGAAAAATTACAACAGTGCAGTGTTTTACATAATTAGAACCACCGACTGACGGTGCTTTCGTACAGTATCCTAGCAAGAATAGAGATGAGACTTGTTTATCAGTGAGACTTGGATGGAGTATGGCCTTTCCTTAATTTCTCTTACGCCTTCTCTGTTTCCTCCTTTGGCATCTCTCCTATATTTACCTTTCCCTTTACTCCTCCCATCCTTCTCCAAAGACATCGTCGCGTCGTTGTCCGGGGCTGTAGCCTAACGGTACTCGCCAGACCCTCTTTGCCTGCATCACATGTTGTACCTTGACAACCGCAGTATAATAACCCTAATCTAACTGTCCGCCACTGGTTCCTCTTCCGTTCCTAGCCACCCCAGCAGGTCCGTGACCATTCGAGCTTTTGGTATTCCGTGCGACTCATCCTCAGAAGCCGCATACTTGGACTTTTACGACTTCCTGATTCCTCCTTCCCTTCCTCTTGCACGTCCTTTCTTCTTTCTCGAAAACACCGGTAGCGTAAAATTCATGTCAAAAGATGAATTGCTTATATATCGGTGGCGTCCATTCAGAAGACATTATTGTTATAGGTTTGTCAAAATGCATAGGCATACTTTGTTCCATAGCATTTACCCAAACTTTTCATTTTGACATCGAAATACTTAAAAAAAAAAGATCAACAGTGACGCAATCCTAACTTGAAACGGTCTCCACTAGACTTAACTGTGTAATAAATCATTTAGAAGAAAAGAGAATCTGAGTACACATGCATGCATCAGACATACGTACATCCATATACATACATACATACATACATACATACATACATACATACATACATACATACATACATACATACATACATACATACATACATACATACATACATACATACATACATACATACATCTATGCATATATATACACATACGTACATACATACATACATACTTACATATATACGTTCATGCAGCTCATGAATGTGCACATACTCGTACACAAACATACATTTATACATACATACATACATACATGCATACATACAAATATACATACATACATACATATATACGGATATGCAGCTTATGAATGCACACATACTCGTGCACAAACATACATTCATACATACACACATACATACATATATACTTACATACATACATACATACACACATACATACATCCATGCATATATACATACATACGTACATACATAAATACATACTTACATATATACGTTCATGCAGCTCATGAATGTGCACATACTCATAAACAAACATACATTTATACATACATACATACATACAGACATACATACATACATACATACATACATACATACATACATACATACAAATATACATACATACATATATATGTATATGCAGCTTATGAATGCACACATACTCGTACACAAACATACATTCATACATACACACGTACATACATACATATATACTTAATACATACATCCATACTCGTACATACATACATACATACATACATACATACATACATACATACATACATACATACATACATATTTACATACATATA
>NC_134809.1:38901561-38904061 GCF_046742065.1 Oratosquilla oratoria | reverse complement strand
GAAAGGGGCATTACAAAATAGAGGAATGTCTGTGGAGGAAGGACGGGAGAGGACAGAAGATAGGGGTGAATGGAGAAGGGTTGTGTATGGATGATGCTGTGATGCATGAGTGGGAATGGGTGGGGGATGGGGGTGAGGAAGTATGTATGAGATAAATTTGACGCAGCCTGAAGGGATTTCTCTCCGTCTTCTCCTTTTCTGCATGGGGGGGCGGAGAGGGGGGTCGCCGAATTTATGAAGCGGCCTTGCTGTGGATGTGCTGTGTCTTGCGACACTGCTTCTGGCCCGGGGCAGTGGACAGGATGCAGGGATGGCCCGTCGTCCAGAAGGTGCCAAGATGAGAGGGAGGGAGGAGGGTGGAATATATAGGAAATGGAATGGGTGGGAGTGGTTTCTATGCCTTTTTCTTTTTGCTACCCCCCGTGTAGGGGGAAAAAACTTCTGGTATATGTATGTATGTATCTATATATATATATATATATATATATATATATATATATATATATATATATATATATATCAGTATACGTGGATGGATGTTTTTCCCCATGGTCTTGGATCATGTCTCGTAATAACCTCCCGGCTGAGAGCTGAAAGCTATATTACTACACCTTTCGGTAATGCACCTTACTGAGCCTATATGTTATTCATCCACCCGCAGATCCGCGAACTTCAACAACGTAACGGGCGAGTGTCGCATCTCAGATATGGACCGCCACACGTCGGTTGGGACTGGTGCTTTCAAGGCAGGCGATAACACAGAGTACCTCGAGAGCAATTGCGTCGACGATCCAGTTAGGCTCTGTGAATTCCAGAAAATGGATGGGCGTATCCTTAAGACAGTAGATTCTGTACTCCAGGAAGTTGAGACTCTCGATGACTGCAAGAAGATGTGTCTTAGCTCTCCCTACAGGTAAGAGTTCTGAGATGGAGATGTGAATGTAGGTCACTCTAATACAATATATTCTGACACCGCAGTTTTGGGGTGATTATATAAATGACTTGCAGTAGGATGTATGGTAAACTTATTTTCCTTTCTGTTTACATTTCTTTGTTCCAATTTTATCACACTATTAAAAGTTCCATGTAACTATTAAGTCTTTATCTCTCTTATATGTCCACACATCCCTTTTCAGTTTAGTAATACCGATATCCAACATTCACTCCTTCCTTGTGTTCTATAGCCTCGTTACTATGAACTCATTAACTTCATTATATTTTATTCTAATCCTTTTTTCATGTTACAATAGATGATAGTTCTGGTTCCTAAATACACTCATACAGAACTAATGATTGACGTTTAAGATATCTTGTTAATAGATGATAACCTCTTCCCCTCTCTTCTATCATATTTCTTTATTATCGCACTAGTCTCATCATTATTTTATGAAAATGTATATAAAATCCTGTCTCTACTTCTAACTGACAATTGTCATAATCTTCTCTCAGGTGTCATTCCTTCGACTACGGTGATACCGGTAAGGATGTATGCCGTCTTTCCCACCATCACGCAGCTTCCCTCTCCCATATCACTCAGCCCTATCTCGACATCCCAGGTGCTTCTACCTACGAACTCAGTTCTTGTTACAACGTAACCATAAACTGCCGCTCTGGGGACATGGTGGCCAAGATCAAGACCTCCAAAATATTCAACGGGAAGATCTACGCCAAGGGATCGCCGAGCACATGTGTGAACGACATCGACGACTCTCTTGAGTTTGAGATCACAATGGCTTACAACGACGTGGACTGCAACGTAAAACGTGAATCACCCTCTCGTTACAGTAACGATGTTGTTATCCAACACCATGACATGATCGTCACCTCGGCTGATCTGGGTCTGTCCGTACATTGCAAGTACGACCTGAGCAACAAAAGTGTTAGCAATATGGTCGATCTTCAGGTGAAGGGAGACATCAAGAGTATTCACGAAGAAGAAGGAGTGGTCGACTCTCCAAATGTCATAATGAGGGTCACGGACAGCAATAACGAGGACCTGATCTCCGCCTCCGTTGGTGAGATGCTCATGCTGGTCTTCGAGATCGTGGACAGGAACTCTCCTTACGAGATCTTCGTGCGTGATCTCGTGGCCATGGACGGAGGAGATCAAAACGTCATCACACTCCTGGACAACAGGGGATGTCCAACTGAAGTATCTATCATGAGACCTCTAATCAAAATCGACGAAACTGGAAAGGTACAATTTTATTATTATTATCATTATTATTATCATTATTATTATTATTATTATTATTATTATTATTATTATTATTATTATTATTATTATTATTATTATTATTATTATCATTATTGTTATTATTATTATTATTATTATTATTATTATTATTATTATTATTATTATTATTATTATTATTATTATTATTATTATTATTATTATTATTATTATTATTATTATTATTATTATTATTATTATTATTATTATCATTATCATTATCATTATCATTATCATTATCATTATCATTATTATTATTATTATTAT
>NC_134809.1:38881561-38886561 GCF_046742065.1 Oratosquilla oratoria | reverse complement strand
AATTGATTTTACATGTGGCCCGAAGCTGATATATACACCGCTTGGGAAATCATCCGTATTGTGTGATTACCATAATTGGGTCAGCCTTAGGTCACGCAAGGGTTAAGTAGCGAAGTTCAAGAATTACTTATGATTACATCGGATTGGGTCACGTCCAGCCGCACTGTCACAGGCAGGTGTGTGTGCTACGTTCGCAGCGCATCCATTCTGATGCCATGTATTTAATCGTACTATGTTGTTTGTACATGATCATCAACTGAAAGTAATGAAATACTTTCTAAACATCTATAAACGCCAGCTGAAATAATTGATAAAAATTTCCAGTTTGTATTTACCAAAGAAAGCTATTTTATAGAAAGACAAGGAACAGCTAAAAACAGTGTTGAATAACATGAAATGTGTGGGAAGTGAAAAAAATAGACTCTAGAATCTAATGATTAGATGGAAAAAACATGGTTCTTAATGGGATCTAAAACTAGGTACCTAAAGAATGTAGAGAGCAATAAGCGTACAAGATTCATAAGCTAGTTGTGTATTCATTAGGTACAGGGAAAGTGTCTAAAAACTGAAAGTCCAATGTGGTCCCAGTTTATTTAGGAGGAAACAAGAAGGGGCTCCAAGTGCCCTTGATAAGTATGACAGCTAAATTGTGCGAGAGAACTGTGAAAGACAGATGGACAAAATATTTGGGGAAGAGAAAGATTTTGCCAGATAAAGAGTGACCAATACTATAATACAGAGCTGGGTGGATGGACTTTATATATGTATATACATATGTATATATATGTATTTATATATATATATATATATATATATATATATATTTATATATGCATATACATATGTATATATATATATTTATATATGCATATACATATGTATATATATGTATTTATATATATATATATATATATATATTATCAACCACAATGCACTTTAATTCTAAGCCATCAACATCGGGAGACCCGTAGAGGTCAACATGCAGAAATTGAAACGCAGTACGGCCAAGGACTCGAACCCTGGCTAGTGCGTGACAAGTGCTAGGGACTTAACTGATTGCTCCATCATCTCTCTTGATGGAGCAATCGGTTAAGTCCCTAGCACTTGTCACGCGCTAGCCAGGGTTCGAGTCGTTGGCCGTACTGCGTTTCAATTTGTGCATGTTTTCATCCATCGGGTCTCCCGAGGTTGATGGCTTAAAATTAAAATGCATTGCGGTTGATGATACATCACTTTTTACTGGGACCCATTCAGTGTTGTACACACACACACACACACACACACACACACACACACACACACACACACACATACATACATACGTACATACACACACACACACACACACACACACACACACCAGATTTGAAGCAGTGATTATATATATATATATATATATATATATATATATATATATATATATATATATATATAATATACATATATATATATATATATATATATATATATGGGTCTCATTTTTCATTTTGTAAATTTGCGGACAACATTAAAATATGACTCCAGATTACATCAGGAGAAGACACCCGGATAATGCAGTGAGATCTACGTAGTGAGATAATGCAGTGAGATCTACGTAGTCGTCATGAGGCGTTAGCCTCCTAATTATATTTATTTTGTAGTTGCAGCTGAGTGATCTCTGAATTCTGTGAACTGGATTGATCGCGTTTTCTGTGTTTATTATTATTACTTAGAGCGAAAGAGAACAAGTAAACCAGCTGTGGATTTATATCTTATAACGCGAGTATTATGATGCATCATCGTACATCAGGCATCCGATGGTGAGTGCGAGAACTTGACTCATATTGAAGATGAAAATACCTTGCATGGCCGGTGAAATGGCAAATGAACTTCAACATCTCAAAGTACAGTGTGTTAAACGTAGGTTTACACAACCCAAAAAGCAGATACAACTTATATAACACCTTTTTGGAGAAAACTGAGTGCGAGAGACTTGAGAGTGCTAGTGAGTCCTGACCTTAAATCCAGGAAACAGTGCATTAGCGCCAGGACTGGAGCTACCAGAGCACTAGGTTTCATTGCTAGGACGGTTACGAATAAAAGTGCAGAGGTAGTTATCAAACCCTGGCGTTAGATAGACCAATCCTAGACTATACGGTACAGTTTTGTTCTCCGTCATATAGAATGGATATCAGTTCACTAGAATCAATACAGAGGAGAATGAACAAAATAATACATGGGCTCAGAAATTTGCCTTACGAAGACAAGCTTAGGCATCTTAATTTACACGCTCTGGAAAGACACACAGATCTAAAAGAGGTGTTCAAGCGAACCAAGGGCTTTAACAAGGGTGATCTAGACAAGGTTATCATATTAGACAACAGGGCAGGACTCGCAATAATGGATTTAAATTGGACAATTTTAGATTTAAGAAGGAAATAGGTAAGAGTGGTCAATGAATGAAATACACTTACTAACCATGTAGTGAGGACTGAAGCTATCAGATGTTATAAGAGAAGGTTATTTACATTTATGGCTGGGGATGATAGGTGGTAATGGACATGGAGCTGCCTAGTGTAAGCCTTATGGTCTCTTGAAGTCTTCTTCATTCTTATGTTCTTATGAAAGTAAATGACAAAGAAGGAAAAAAACCCGAAGGGGAAAACTAAATTCAATCAAGAATATAAAAGGTTTTAAATGTAAGAAAGTAAGATATGGAATGGCAAATGAAAATCATGAAAAGGAAATGGAAATGTTAGTAAAGGAATGTTTGTTACCTGAAAAATATCTAAAAGTTACGGACACGTAAATTGCTGAGGGACATAACATATGAGAGTAGCATTTCACCATAAATTGAAATTGGAGCCCTAAGGCGTGATCGCCACATAAAAAGAAACATGTGATTCCAAACTAGCTAATAAAACAAACAAAGGAACACTAGATCAATTTAGAATTGCGACATTAGGAGAAAGAAGAATGTAGCCTTCGAGTGTAGAGGGCAAGAATGATAAGAGAAATCTGGAAGAAACTGAAAAAGACAAGGTGTTTGAAGGACGTTAAGAAATGCATTTTTTAGTGGAGGTACTGGTTTGTGGAACAACATGGAAGGAATAATAAGAGTCAGACAACATAAACGAAATTAAATCCAGCTTCCACTGATGGAAACACAGAGACTGGACTCTACGTTCGTAGCCATGCATTGCCTGGATACGATTAAACACACAAACACAAACACACGCACGCGCACACGCACGCACACACGCACGCACACACACACACACACACACACACACACACACACACACACACACACACACACACACACAGGGACATACACACACGCGCACAAGCACAGGGACATACACACACGCGCACACACACACATAAACACACACACACACACGCACGCACACACACATAAACACACACACACACACAAGCACACACACATACCCACACGCAAAAACACATACACACACACACACACACACACACACACATGCACATAAACACGCACACACACACACTAGCACACATCCACATACGCATACACACACGTACACGCACGTACACGCACACACCTGCACATCTTAAATCAAATCTATTTGATGAATCACGAGTGAAGGTCATCAAGCCGCGACACAAGACAGTTTGCCTCAGGCATGGATACGACCGAAGTCTGAGATACTCTCATGTAGAAAAGTACAGAGCCAAGAACAGAATAGCTTCTTGCACGATAACCTCAGTTCATCTCTTAATCATGCCCATGAAAAAAGAACTTTATGTATTGAAAAAAATCTTATGAAACAGATGATTCAGAAAGACTACAGACTTACTATTTTCAGGAGAAGACATAATCTGCCTTGTCAGTACAATATTTTGATTTGCTGGAATGATTAGCGTTCAAGTTGGCTTAGAACTGGACTGCCTCTCAAGCAAGTCAAAGGAGAAACACCCCATGCGTGAAAGCATGTCTACTGACTTCCTACTAATATGTGTTTTGATGCGATGGTTTTGTTTGATGATATAGTATATGTTTTTGAGTGCATGAATGAATTTCTAATCTAGTTATATTTCAGTTTGGGTGAAAGGTAAACGATTAAACAAACTACAAAAATAATGTGACATGTAATCCTGTATTCGGTTTTTTAAGGTAAAATAAGATTGCTCCTCCGAGGAAAAAGACTTGAACCTTTTGCTTCGAAGGAAGCTACCTCAAAGACGTATGAAATTAGCTGGGATTAATTTGAGTAAAATAAAAAGTGATATTCAGTATGGAATGGGCTAATCGAAATACATGACACTACAGTGATCACTACTCTCAGAAATATTCGAGGATCATTTTGGATGTTTTCTTCGGTCGTCACTGCTTTATATGCCCAACCTCATTCTACACGTTTTTGTTTTGTACATTTACTATGAGATTGGAGAGTCATTCTTACGTGATTTCATCGCCTTTCCTCCGAGAGGAGTCAAAACGTACCAAATACCCTCTCCCCGAAGGAGAGGTGCTTCCAAGAATGATGCTGTTTCGCGGGCCCTCCATCATGGTGAGTCTACTACTGCAGGGCCCCGACATGGATAAGTGCCGCCCCGGGGCAAGTCAAAAAGTGACCCCCCTCCCCCCACACACACCACCACTACCACCACCTTCCACATCTGATGGTCACTAGCACGATTCACATGTAACATTCATCCACAAAACAAAGTTTGTACACACATCATTCATACACACAACTCATGATAAATAAATCATGCATTAAAAATACATTTCACCAAAAGTGCCGCCCCCCCCAAAAAAAAACGTGCAGCCCCTGGGCATTGCCCCCCCCCTCCCTGACCCCCCCCCCCCTTTGTCAGGTCAGGGCCCTGGTCTACTGCTTCGTTGTTAAGCTACGGTTACACTTCCTTTTTGTTAACACTGAACTGGCTTTTGTTTTCCCTGTCTTGACAGTGATACTTGCAGCTGTCTAGTCACACCACTCGCCAAGTCCGCTGGTGGAATCAACTGATCATAATGA
>NC_134809.1:38654061-38871561 GCF_046742065.1 Oratosquilla oratoria | reverse complement strand
ATATCAAGGTTTAATTCAATGTATCATTAGGTGCTCCCGGGTCTTCTCACGAGAATTATTGACCTAATTTCTGGTCTATATTCTAAGGCTAAGTGTTGTGAAAGGTGGGGATGTGTCTGGCTTCTTTCCTGTTAATTCAGGAATGAGGCTGAGGTGTGTCCTCGCCCTAAAAGTTTTCAACACCTGTATGGGGTGGGCATAGGACAAAGTCATCGATCAATGTCTTTGCAGAGCATCCAACACTAAAGTCGGCGACCTTGTCTTTGCCAATTACAATGAACTTTTTGCGAAGTTGATGGAGGACCTGGTTGAAGACCTCCAGTCACTGAACAGGGAGGTGAGACAGCTGGGACTCCAAGTCTCAAAGACCAAGATTCAGGTTCATATGTTTGGGAGCCTACTGGATGATACAGTCTTGTCTATCTATGCATGTGGCGAGGATACTAAAGTGGTGTATAGCAACAGTAGGTCATACCACAAATTCATATATCCAGAGTAAATGTTGTCGATAAACATGGTGAAGGTCTAGGAACCGGATCTTCAAGTTGCTTGTGTACCCTTGCAGCTTGAGTATGAATCATGAACACTGAATGCTGACTGGAATAGGCAACTTGACATCTTTGGTACCAAGAGATTGTTCCGTGAGATTTAGTCAAGGCTTCATACCAGCATAATTCGCAAACGACAACTCCGGCTATATGGTAATGTGACACATTTCCCTGTTGACGATCCCACTCGGAAGGTTATTCCACCACGAAACAACCCTCAGTGGAGGAGACGAAAAAGACGACCAAAGAACACTGCAAAACCACCGTTATTCCACCCCTAATTTTATCTTTCTTCACACGTCTCTAGAGTTTATAACTATCATTTCCCGGTTTTAGATCAATAATAATTAGTAGCTTAGTCTCTACATATCACAAAATATTGTGTTTGTTTACCATTAAATGATCATAGATTAGGACTAAGGACGTGCACCTGCATATGGTGACCCTGCAAGATGGTCAGCAAAGTTGCCCATTTTCAAAAACCCATCAACCCCCACACCTCCATCGTGAGATGTAGCCCTGAAGGCTGGCAGGCACTCAATCTCTGGACCGGACCAAAGATCTCTCTTTATCAACTTCAACAGTATTTCTTACATTTGTTCTAACATGGAGACCTGTCAATCAGTAACTACTCTCCTTTCCCTACCCTTTTGAGCCGGTATCATAAAAATAGTTGAAACACCGAATGAAGGTAGTTCGAAACATTGCTTTAGAGAACCTTAGGCTAGCTCAATCTAAAATGAAGGAGCATTTTGATGTTAAAACTAAAGTAAGAGATTTTAAGCCTGGCGATGAAGTCTTACTTTATTTGCCAATTCCAGGGGCTCCCCTCTCAAATAAATTTCAAGGTCCATATACTGTGTCACATAGATTAAATAAATTAAATTACGTTGTACTTACGCCAGACAGGCGTAAAGACTCAAAATTAGTTCATGTAAATTTAATGAAACTATACCACCGAAGGGACCCTACTGATGAACTACGGAGACCAGTATCTTTAATTTCAAATGTTACCCCTCTTGATCCTACCCTTAACATCCCAAATCCACAAACAACTACCCCTAACTCCACCTTACTTGAAAATCCAGACATTACTCTCTAACCTTCCTCCATCGCACCGTGATGACATCGTGCATCTCCTCACCAAATACCGTATGGTATGTCTCTGTACCACCGCCGAGCACGACATGGTGCTTAAGTCTAATATTCCTCCTATCCGCCAGAGTCCATACAAATTACCCCCTCACAAACTGCCCATTCCCATGGGCTTCCCCTTGTCTGTTCGTGCCAAAGGAGAATGGAGAGTGGTGGCTCTACACGGACCACTGTCACCTCAACGACGCTACGTTGAAGGACAGCTATCCGTTTCCCCTCATCGACGCATTAGTAGATAACGTAGGAAAGGACGCCTATCTAAGATAGACCTCTTCAAGGGCTATCACCAAAATTATCTATCCCCAAAAACCTAAAAGATAGTCTCTTTTGTAATCCCTTTTGGCCTGTATAGTTATGGAGTTCTCCCTTCAGGGCTATGCAACGCCACTGCTACCTTCAAAGGGTCATTAATGTAACCATCTCTGGGTTACCAAACACCCACGCCCACTTAGACGATCTCATTATTTTAGCAGATACCTGGTCCGACCACCTGAGCAAGTTAGATGCCCTCCTTGATCACCTAGCAATGAACGGGTTCGTCATCAACTTGGAGAAATCCACGTTCGGGAACGCTACTGTACCGTACCTTGGGAAATGGACAATGCCGATTCAAACAAGTCAATATGGAGGCCGTCCTGAGATTTCCTGTTCGCCAGAACCGCAAATCCATTCAACGGTTCCTGAGAATGGCAGGATATTACCGCCGCTTCTGCAGGAACTCCTCGTCAGTAGCTGCCTCCCTTATTGTTCTCACCAGCCCGAAGGAGAAGTTCGTCTGGACTACCGAATGCCAGACATCCTTCGAAGCACTCAAAGAATTCCTAGTCAACGAGCCAGTGCTTCAAACCCCCGACTTCTCCAATCCCTTTATACTGCAAGTGGGTGCAGCTGGAGACAGAATCGGAGCTGCTCTACTACAAACAGGAGCCAACGACAAAACCCTGCATCCCACTTGCTACTACTCCGCGAAGCTTCTTCCTCATAAACGAGCCTACTCTACAGTAGAAAGAGAAGCCCTGGCGATGGTTTCAGCCTTTTCCCACTTTGAGTGCTATCTTAGTGCTCCCGTGGCTGAGACCTTAGTTTACGACGACCACAACTTCAAGATGGTCAACTTCCTCCTTGGCCAACAGAAAATTTAAGTACCCAAGAAGGTTGATTTTACAATCATAAAAGAAAACACAAGGAATAATAAAATTAACAACAAATAACAAAGATAACGAAAAAGAAAATAAGATAAATGCGAATATACTAGTAATTCCAAATTCTACATCAATTGCAGAAATAAGAATATGCATAGAACAATGCAACATTAAATAATCACAATCACAAGACAAAGTATAGGCAAAATAGTAACAAATAAAACAACAGACTCTAATAAAGATCAAAATAGCATTTTCATTATGCAGAAAATCCCATGCACCTATTGTGACCAATGGAATTACAGCGAAAGCAGATAAGGGATCACAAAATCAACACAACAGTGTTTTCTGCTTCCTTCGTAAGCGTCATGAGCGCAATTTTCAGCAGACTCCTGTACGTAGACGCTTCACTTCATCTTCTAGCATAGCACATGACTTTTCAAGAATGTCATTTCAGCCTCAATCTAGCTACTGTCTTGTCAATGGACAGTGTAGCCATTCTTCTGTTTAGTGTTCAAAGATTTTGAAGCTTAGAATAAAAAATAGTTCAATCCCCAAGTATACTCAGTCCCATTTTCACAAGCTCCCGTATCAAAATCCCAAGGATTGACCAATAGTGACCAGTCCAAGATCGTCCCTTTAGTGGCTGCTGTTTCTTCCCATCTCCTTACCTTTCAGTGTTATATGGACCAGATACCTATCTCTGTAACAGTAGATACTGGGGCAGAATGTAGTATTATAAGCAGAGGAGCATATTCTGCTCATAATTTGTACAGCGTATCATTGTTACCTAGATCCTCTAATGCCTTTACTTTTTTTTTTAGGAATGTCCCCTTTGAGGATACAGGGAGAAGGATGCCTAGTTTTATCCCCGTCCCGTTTTTTGTCACCTCGTACGAATCAAGTGGGAAGACTTGGTGGCAGCATTCTTTTGCCCACCACAGGGTTAGGCGAAAAAAGGAAATGAATATTCAGAGAAATAGTACAAGACAGTAATAAGGGGTGGGGGGACAGCATAACGAAGAGACAGTCGCAGTATAATAAAAGTATCATAATTTCTCTATGAACAGAGATTTCCTCTATCACAGACAAAATTAAGTGTGGTTCTGGTCCGTAGGGGCACCCCATATAGACCCTAAAGTATCAGCTGCATGCTACTTAGCCACAATAACATGCAGCCAATACCCCAGACGGGGCAGTGGACAAGATGCAGGGATGACCCGTCATCCAGGAAGTGCCAAGATAAGAGGGAGGAAAGGGGGTGGAGGGGAGGGGAGTATGTTGGGAATGGAATGGGTGAGTGTGGTTTTTATACTTTTTTGGGGGCTACCTCCCTTGTAAAGAGGAAAAAGCCTTTGGTACATTTATGTATGTATATATGTATGTATGTATGTACTGTATGTATGAATGTATGTATGTATGTATGTATTTATATGTGTATGTATATATATACCATTGTCACCTTCTTGTAGTGTTTTGCAAGCTGTACAAGGCTCTCCCTTGTCTATTCTTGGATCTATTTGCATTCCCTTAAGGTTTTCTTTCCATGCTATAATGTTTCATGTTAACTTTGTGGTAGTTTCTGATTTCATACTTCAGTGTGATTGTCTCTTAGGCTTTAATATTCTGGCAACTCATACCATAGATATATCTCCTCGGCACCGTATACTTAATTTCGACAATAATGTCATTTCTACAATAAATAAGCCAGTTTCTATACATTGCTCACCTGTGCATGGTCTGACCAGGGAGTTATCTTCTAAGGGTACAAAACTTTTAGTCCCTCCTGTATTTTCTTGTGCTGCTGTTGTTGTAGACGAGCACTATATTGGTCCTTCTAATGTAGTTTGAGTCCCGATGCGCATTTCAGATGTTCCAATTAGTTCTGACGTCTTATCTCAACCTAACTCTGTGTTAGACATCTTGCATTGGAGGGTACTCTTTCCACTGTTCGTAAGGGCCATATTACCACGGCCCTGATAACCAATGTTACTGGTGCTTCCATCACACTCACTTCTGGTATTCATTTGAGTTATTTTGATGTCATTGATATTGATATTGTCCAGGATTCACTTCCTATCATGGCAGCTTCTATTCAATCGTCTACACATGCAAGTGACACAGCTCATTTAGTCTCTCAGTATGCGACACAAGTAGGTAACATTGATTTTCCTGAGGTAAGGGAACGTCTCATGGAATCGTTAGTGACACATCGTCAAGCTCTGGCTTTACCTGGGGTACGACTGGGAGTTACTGATCGTGTTGTCCATAGCATTGATTTTAAACCAGGGGTGCCTCCAGTCTATGTACATTCTTACAGGTTGCTTCATTCTCATTGACTTGTAGCTCAGTCTTTGGTTGACGAGTCGTTCAGTGAAGGTTTCACCCAAAAGTCTCGTTCCGAGTGGAACTCCCCACTCCTTCTAGTGCTCAAGAAGAACGGATTATTACGCCCTGTTGTGGATTATAGGCGTGTCAACGATGTCACAATTCCAGATCATTAACCTTTGCCTGTGTTGAGTGGTCTTCTCCAGTCTATAGGATCAGGTAACACAGCGTTCACCATCCTGAACCTAAAGGCTGGCTTTTGGCAGATTCCTTTGGAAGAAAAGTCTCATAAGATCACGACCTTCTCGACTCCGTCAGGCCATTATGGATGGATCCGTTACCCCATGGGTTTGTGTAATGCTCCTTTAACAGTCTAGCGCCTTATCAACTCAATTTTTATGGTGCCTAGTGTAACTGTAGGTTTGATTACACAAGTGGGTGAGCAGGGAAACATATACCCTCTTCGGGCTTTCTTGGTTTATTCGGCATGAGGTGATATTTACAAGCGTGAGGATATAATCCCCCAAGGGGTGAATGTCTTCCTTATCGAGTCTAAGGGAAAGTGTCTCTCCTAGTCTCCTCTGTCTCTGGCGACGCAGTCGCCGCATATATTGTGAATTATTATCTTGCATATTTGATGTAGGTTGTCAGTTACATCTTATATTTGGTATTTATATATGTGTGTTGATTGTATTGTAATGGATGTATTTATCAGCGGATGTACCTTGATATGATGTATATATTTTATTTACATACATGCAGCCTGGTAGTTATAAGGGAGTGGTTAATCATCTCTCTGGTGATACTATGTACTTGTGTCGGCAACTTCCTGTGGCGCTCTTGTGATTTGTTGCATCATCTGAGTCAGATATTCATGATTAGGAAATATGGAGGATAGCAAGATTGGAGATATTACCAAAGGCAAGTGCCTGTCGGGTACCTCCTTGTATACATGTGGATCACGTGTCAGGCATGTGATATATATAATGTTTAGTAAGAATATATGCCTCCTCGACCTCTTTCAGGTACGTCCTCATACCTCGGGTTAAGGTCGAGACTGTGGGGGTTTGACATATAATTGCAAAGGAGATATGATAATATGTCACATTGCTAGTAAGAGACATTGATTGGAAAACTCATTATAGGCTTGTATCACGTATCAATTTCTGCATGTATACCTCCTCGAGGTTCTCGATGTTGATGCCCTAGAATTAAAGTGAATTGTGGTTGATAAATGTGTATATATATATATATATATAGTATATATATATATATATATATATATACACATATATATATACGTATATACATACATACACACATACATATATATGTATATATATATATATATATATATATATATATATATATATATGAGTGGAAGGGTGGTAAGGTAAACGCCAGGAACCGTTGGACTTTTATTGCTAACGTTTCGTTCTGGAAGGACTTCCTCAGAGTGTACACAAACAAATCATTGACAGCTTATATACTCCCAGCTTACCCCGTTCCTCCCTGTTCGTCTTCGCTCCTCATGCACCTCCGTTCGGCATCACGAAGAACGAAGCTGGCCGTTACTCGCCAATTTGACAAATCCATCACGGTGGTTGCTACATGGATGTAAATTGATGTAGGCTGCCTCAATTACTTTTCTTCTCTGTTTCGTTAGACCTTTATGTAGCACACACACACACACACACACACACACACACACACACACACACACACACACACACGACTCGGAGGCGCCGTTGGTAGAGTACTAGAGTGCCAGTACGGTGGTGCCGGTGGTATCTGGTTCGAATCCTGCCCAGGGCCGAAATTATTTCAGTATCGCTGCGTTTCGAGTCGTTACTCCGACTCTCGTGGGCGGGGAGTTGGGGTGTTTGTGCATGTAAGGTCATAGCATTACCCATAGATCGGTCATACGAGCTCTGAGCTCTCTTCCGGGCGGGAAATAGCTGTCGATCATGAGCCCAACACGTGATCCAAAGACCAAGGTGAAGGTGAATCACACACACGCACATACGCGCATACAAACACATAACACACTTTCACACACACACACACACACACACACACACACACACACACACACACACACACACACACACACACACACACACACACACGCACACACTCTCATACAAACGCATACACACACACACACACACTTTCACACTTTCACACACACACACACACACACACACACACACACACACACACACACACACACACACACAC
This sequence comes from Oratosquilla oratoria, assembly GCF_046742065.1. Classification (NCBI taxonomy): domain Eukaryota; kingdom Metazoa; phylum Arthropoda; class Malacostraca; order Stomatopoda; family Squillidae; genus Oratosquilla; species Oratosquilla oratoria. Next base: position 38,864,147 of record NC_134809.1, on the reverse strand, counting down.
ACACACTTTCACACACACACACACACACTTTCACACACACACACACACACACACACACTTTCACACACACACACACTTTCACACACACACACACACACACACACACACACACACACACACACACACACACACACACACACACACACATACACACACACACACACACACACACACACACACACTTTCACACACACACACACACACACACACACACACACACACACACACACACACACACACACACACACACACACACACACACACACACACACACACACACACATACACACGTATCATTATTCATATGTTAATGACCTTCCCAATCATGATCCCACGTAGTTGACCCAATATAGTGAGACAATACTTGGTCTTCACGGCTCGAGTAATTCGTTTGCATGCACCCGACGCTTCGTCGAAAGTACCAATATTAATATTCAGTGCGTGCAAAAATTCTACACAACCGTAATCAACTCGATCACTTGTATTCGTGATCTGTAACTCCGCGGCGTTATCGATTATGACTTGATTGGGCTGACTCGTCATCATCGATATGACGGTGATGATGACGTCGATGCTGTGGCAACGTAGACATGGGAACTGAATCCAGTAAAGCTGTCGGAATGCCAAGATTTCCAATATATCGGTTGTTATCACTTCATTTCTTATTGTTTGCAGCACGATGGCTTCTCTTAAATTTCCGTTGTCATCATCACGAAGGTATGAACTCCGCGTTTCTTTGCCGCATGGCATCACGAGTTATATATGTATATATATATATATATATGTATATATATATATATATATATATATATATATATATATATGTAAACATATATATATATGTATATACATATATATATGTATATACATGTAATATATATATATATATATATATATATGTGTATGTATATACATATATATATATGTATATATATATATATATATATATATATATATATATATATATATATATATTTCTCCATCATTATTTTTAGATACTTTGGAATTCATTGGAGCACATTTCACAACCATTTTTTTTCATAATATCCTCCCTCCCCAGAATGGTAATGTTCGATGTGGTGAAAAAATCAGTGTATAGTTAATTTAGATTTTTTTTTTTTTCTTTCATTTTAAGTAAGGCTAACCAGTTTTGGGGTTTCCCCATTATAACTAAAAAAAAAATAGATAAATAAATAAATAAAATTATAACAGTCGAGGTAGTGATAATGCGGTGGTTGTCTTCTCACGATTGAACTGTCGCGTTGGTTTCCTTCAAAACTTCAAATACTGCCCAAAGTTCCCGGACTGAAAGTATTTCGGAGGAGTGAGCAGCTCTTTAAATATATCATAATCACACTTTTCACAGCAACGAAATATATTCCCACACGTCATCATACGAGTATATTAAGTAAAGGTTCATACGCATACCAATCCTTTGGTATATGTATGTATGAACCTTTAGTTAATATACTCGTATGATGATGTGTTGGTATTACGATGACTGCGTGGGAATATATTTCGTTGTTTTGAAAAGTGTGATTATGAGATATGTGAAGAGCTACTCACTCCTACGAAATACTTTCAATCCGGGAACTCTGGGCAGTATTTCAAGTTTTGAAGGAAACACCGCATTATCTTCACCTTGAGTGTTATCATCTTTGTTTTAATTATCGTTCGTCAAAACAGATCATTATTGAATTTATATCAAGTTGATCCTTCCCAAGCTCAAGCGTGCTTAGAGTGGAACGAACAAACGGCGATTGCACCTTGGGAGACGACAATCCAGCAACTGAAATTTGTCCGAACTATCGCCTTTGTCTATGCGAACGACCAGTAGTAAAAAATTTGGAAGTCACGCAGATAGAAATAGTCAACTAGGATAAAAAGAATTGTCATCGGTACGAAAGAGGTTAAATGACTTTTGGTGTATACAGACACAAAAGTATCGAGATAAAACTCGAGCTATGTATTGCAACTCCTCTGGAACTTTTTCTCGGCGTCCATTACCGCTGATCGCAATTGATTCAAATCTAGATAATGTTGCTTCACATGAGCATGCCGTCCCTCGCACGAATTAAGAGAACATCCCAACATCTATCTTTATAGGTCAAGTGCAATGATGCCAGTTTTTAGAAAGCTTACGGTTTAGATCCTACGTTACAATGAAGCTTTTTAGAACCTTTCGCCAGGTCATGGTCATGGGCTGAACTGGGTTAATTGTACGATCAACATTTTCAGTGTTATACACGATTCCATTTGCAGTGGACACCAAGTGCATTGAAAGAATTAAACCTATCTTGATCAATACTGTCACTGTTATTTACGACTTGTACATTACCTCTAGCTACCGTCAGGCGATTTTAGTCGCTCGGTGGAAACCCCATTAGCAATGAAAGAATTAAAGAGGAAACAGACCTGAATTTGGGTGTATGGACACCGCAACAGTTGGTAGGTCATTTTTCTTTTCTTTTCTTTTCTTTTTAATTATTTTGTATGGCCATGGAATAGCAATACTAAATGTTTTATAACAATTTCCTTTGTAACAAAATCAATGCACAAACAAACACTGCATCCCCATATGTTATTGCATAAGTGACAAAAATAAATATTTCTCAACTTCATACATGATTACAAGTGCTTGGGACTTTTAATTGCCCAGTTGTTTTTTTATCGACTGATGTGCACATGCAATTTGAAATTGTTAATAATTTTCACTAGGTATTGGCTGCATGTTATTGTGGGAATAAAAATTGCTCAGTAGTTTGCAGCTGATACTTTAGGGTCTATATGGGGCACCCTACGGACCAGAGTCACACATTATTTTGTCCGTGATAGAGGAAATCTCTATTCATAGAGAAATTGTGATACTTTATCATACTGCGAATGTCCCTCCGTTGTGCTGTCCTCCCACTCTTGATACTGTCCTGTGCCAGTTCTATGAATATTCATTTCCTTTTTTCGCCGAACCCTGTGGTATGGGAGAATACTGCCAATGAGTGTTCACGCTTGAGTCGTAAAAGGTGACAAAAGCTGGACTGGGGTAGGACTAGGCATCCAACTCTGTAGCCCCACGGGACATTCCTTAAAAAAAAAAAAAAAAAAAAAAAAAAAAAAAAAAAAAAAAAAAAAAAAAAAAAAAAAAAAAAAAAAAAAAAAAAAAAAAAAAAAAAAAAAAAAAAAAAAAAAAAAAGCAAAGGCATAAGAGTGTCTGGAAGGAGTTTTCCAACCAAAACCTTAATGTTTGGGTCTTTTAATATGCGTGAATGTGGTACAGATGAGGGTAAAAGGGAAGAGATAGGCAGTATGTTTGTGAAAAGCAAGATGGATGTCTTGGCAATAACTGAAATTAAGTTGAAAGGGAGGGGCGAGTTTGAGTTTGGGAGTGCAGTTGAGAGGGTGTCAGGAGTGAAGAGAGGACGAGGGAGAGATCGGTAAACGTGTTATGGAGTGGAAGAAGGTTTCTTCAAGGTTAATGTGGATGAAGATGAAGCTGGAAAGGGAGATGTGAGTTTTTGTAGATGCAAATGGACCTGGTAGTGAGAAAAGTGTAGAGGAAAGGGAGGCTTTTTGGATAGATCTAAATGAGTGCATAGAGGAAGAAATGTCAGTGTAGTACTATTGGGAGATCCAGTCAATAGATAAAGTTGTTGGGAAGTGTGGAGTTCCAGAAAAAAATCGTAGTGGAGAGACAATTGTGAAGGTGCGTCTAGAGAGTTGGTGATAGCAAATACAGTGTTTAGAAAAAAAAGTCAAACATAAGTACACATGGGAGAGGGTGGTGGATGAAAGGGTGGTAGATAGGGTTTAATGGACTATATAGTGGTTAAGGATAATATTAAGAAATTTCAGTTAGAAATTAAAAATAGATTTGAAGCTCTAAGAACTATGGAGGACAGCGCGGAAAATATGAATTTGAATTTAGTGAATATCATTAGGGAATCGGCAGAGAAAGTAGGAAGTACAAAAAACATTAGAGAAAACAAATACTCCAAAGCTACAAATGACCTAATTAAAAGAAGGACTATGCAGATTAATAGCAGGAGAGACGAAATAGAAAGAATAGAACTAAACAAGCTTATCAACAAAAGGTGGAGGTTAGAGAAAAGAAAGAGAAACATGAATGGAATAGAGGAAACTATTCGGAAAGGTAAAAGTATTAAAGTGACCGAGCGCAGACATGCCTTAGGAAGACAACAAACGATATGTTTGAAAGATAGAAATGGAGAAATCATTAAATGCAGGGACAGAATGTTAAAAAGAGTAGAACGTTTTTACCAAGAGCTTTACTCGCCGAAGACCGTAGTCGAGTCAGTAAATTCATGTGTAGAAGTTAGTAGTGTACCAGAGATTACAAAGAAAGAAGTAGAATTTGTTCTAAAACTATGAAACGAGGAAAAGCGCCTGGGGAAGATGTACCGATAGATCTATTGAAAGACACAGGTAAATTAGTTCATATTAAACTAGCTGAGTTGCACACCCAGTGCTTAAATCAAGAAAGCGTTCCTGATGCGTGGTGCAATGCTATAGTGATTTTGCTTCATAGAAAAGGAGACCAGAAGGACCTTAATAAATATCGACCGATTAGCTTGCTATCAAATGTATATAAAGTATTCTCCAAGATCCTTACAAATAGACTAAGTCAAGTTTTAGATGGAAACCAACCGAGAGAACAGGCAGGCTTTAGGAGCGGATATTCGACTCTAGACCACTTCCAGGCAATAAACCAACTAATCGAGAAAACGACAGAATACAATATACCTCTGTGTTTAGCTTTTGTAGACTACGAGAAGGTCTTTGACTCGGTAGAACAAATAGTAATACTAAACTCGGTACGCAATCAGGGTACAAACGAACAGATCGTAAGAATTTTAGAAAAGATTTATGCGAAAGGTACCGCTATAATTCGACTACTTAAATATTCAGAAAAGATCAAGATCGAGAAAGAAGTACGGCAAGGCGATACAATTTCACCCAAATTATTTACAGCTTGTTTAGAAGATATTTTCAGGAGATTGAGCTGGGAAAAGAAAGGTTGAAAGATTAATGGCAAATATTTGAACCGCCTAAGATTTGCAGATGACATAATTCTTATTTCAGAAAGAGCAGAAGACTTGCAAGATATGGTGAGCGATCTAAACAGAGAGAGTCTCAAAGTAGATTTAAAGTTTAATAAAAGTCAAACCAAAGTAATATTCAACACGAAAGTTCAAAGTAAAGAGATTGTAATTGATGGTGAGAGTCTTGAAGAAGTTGAGGAGTATAATTATTTAGGGCAGATGGTGAAAGTGACGAAAGATCATGATAATGAAATAAAAAGACGCATTGCAATTGGTTGGAAAGTGTTTGGTAAGTATAATAAAATCCTGAGAAGCCCTCTACCTTTATGTTTGAAGCGTGAAGTTTACAATAAATGCATTCTGCCAGCAATAATCTACGGGTGTGAGACTTGAAAACTAATGAAGGCAATGGAAACAAAACTAAGGACAACACAGAGGAGAATAGAGAGATCAATGATGGGAATAACGCTGAGAGACCGAAAGAGAGCAAGTTGGGTGAGAAAGCAGACTAGAGTGAAAGATATTGTGGAGGCGGTAAAAGAGAGGAAATGGAATTGGGCAGGTAAGTTAGTGCGAACGACTGATGAGCGATGGAGCAAGTGTGTTACTGAGTGGACGCCGCGAGATAGGAAGCGTGGAAGAGGGGGACCAGACAGAAGGTGGAGAGACAAGATCGAGAAGTTTGCAGGAGTGACGTGGCAGAGGATGGCGCGGTCGTGTGATTCATGGAATACTATGAAGGAGGCCTTTGTTCAGCAGTGGACTCAGGATGGCTGATTTGATTGAATGATTGATTGATTGATAGTGGTAACCAGGAGAAGAGTAGGAAGAGTTTTGGATATATATGCTCTAAGTGGGGGAACATCAGATAATTTTTTGGCGGAAGGTAAGTTAAGAGTGGAGGATAGATGAAAAAAGAGGAAAAGGACAGGAAGTAGGGAGGTACATACATACATACATACACCAAAAGCTTTTTTTTTTCCTTACACGGGAGGTAGCCAAAAGACAAAGGCATATAAACCACTCCTACCAATTCCATCTCCTACATACTCCACTCCCCTCTTTTATACATTACTATCTTTTCATTTTCTTATAGTCCTTCTTCCCCTCCCACAAAAACCGATCCCGCGCAAGCTGCAAGTCGCAAACTCCTACGTTTTTGCAGATAAACCCCTATAACTATATATATTCTGAAGATGAATAAGCTAGATACATTTCTTCACCTTTCAGCTGTAGACATTTATTGTCAATCGAAACACACACACATGCACATACACACGCATACAAAAGAATGTGTACACATGATATTTGTGTTTGTGTATGCATGTATTTTCAAACTAGGGTTTCCCAACTTCGGGAGGGGGGGGGGCGCACACCTGGGAGGGGGAGTATTTAAAGCTATATTTAATTGAAAAAAATATTTTGGTTAGGGTTAAGGGTTAAAGTTAGGTAGTTTATGGTGAGGGAACACGCCACTACTGTAGTCCCCCCTTAAGTTATTATTTTGTAACATAAGAATCAATATGATTAATAAAAAACATTGTATGTGTTCATAAATATTATTCATATTTGTGAAATTAATGTTGCCACAAATCATGATAGCTTTTGTAAGAAAAAATTATGCAAATGTAAAATGATTGTATAATTTTACCAAATGTTGAAATATTGCTTATTTTCATTTAATTTTAGTGCGGCGGAAATTTATTATTTACAAACTCTTCCTAGGTTTTTCCAAATAAACCCCTATAACCATATATATTCTGAAGATAAATAGATACATTTCTTCACCCTTTAGCTGTAGACATTTATTGTCAATCCACACACACACTCATACCCGCACGCAAAAAAATGTTCACATGATATTTGTGTTTGTGTATGCATGTATTTTCAAACTAGGGTTTCCCAACCTTCGGGTAGGGGGGGCGCACATCTGGGAGGGGGAGTGTTTAAAGCTATATTTCATTTAAAAATATTTTGGTTAGGGCTAAGGGTTAAAGTTAGGTATGGTATGGTTAGGTTAGGGATTATTCACGAACTCGCAGCACCGCGCGGGTAATTGGCTAGTATATATAAATATACATACATAAATATATATATATCCTAAAAATTTCCTTTTGTGTTTAGAACTATGATTTTACATTTTTGCCTTGTTTCATTATACAAGTACTATTGGTTACTATTGGTTTTCATGTCGAGTAAAGACCTTTACAGAATCTTAGTTACTTTTCTAATTGTTTGTGAAATGTTGCAAATAAGTTAAAATAATTATTAAAGAAAGAATATAAAGTGTTCTAAAAACTTTTAATTTTGATAAGATCATTCTTGAACTGACCAGATCTAGCAAGAAATTTCTCATATTTAGAAGAATTTGCTTACATTTCAGAAATTTTCTCAAATGTTCCAAAAAGATATACCTTTTTCAGAAAATTCTAGAACATTCTTTTCACTGGAAAATTTTCCAGAATATTCTAGAACTTTCTAGAACGTAGTAGAAATATGTACAATACCAAAGACATTTCTAGAATTTACCATTATTTTCTAGAATGATTCAGAACATTCTAAAGTAGATTCAAGACTATTCTAGAAATATTAAGAACATTCTGGAACACATTCTAATAAGACTAAGAATATTCTAGAGTACTGCTTGACAATACAAAAGTTGGGGCTTGCAGACCACCAATCAATTCTGCTTTGTATTCCTGAGAAGCCACATTACAAGAGGTGAAATGACATCAAGAGGATGCAATCATTCTCCAGATGCATTCTGCTACATATGTGGTCAATTCATCAAGACAAGACAATTGCCCTCCGCAATTTTTGTCACATTCAAGTTTTTCTTGGCCAAGAACATGATTCCTCCTCCCTGTTTCTTTTCTCTGTTTTTAATCCAGTAATTGTATAGTCCATGTCCAACATCGATGGGTGGTATTGCACCCCTTATTTTAGTCTCCACAAATTCCCATTATGTCTGTTTTTTCTTCTAACAGGTAATCATTAAGTTCATTCAGTCCTAAAACTAATCCGTCGATGTTAGTATATGCCACTTTAAATTTTTTCCTTTCTCATTTTTTTTTCCTTTGGTTCGCCCATTCTGATGTACCGTTTCCTCAGTCTCATGTTGATTACTCTCCAATAGAATTCCTTGCTTTCGGTCTCCGTTCTCTTCGCGTTTTTTCCTTAGCTTCATCTCTTAGTGTCTTCTCTTTTTCTAATTCCTCAATACTCATTTCTCTTTTTATCCATATCTTATTGTACTGTTCACTCCTTGCCAATTTACCTACTTTTTCAAATATGTCTTCTACTACCATTTGTGATCTTAGTTTTATCTTTAGGGGTCGATTTCTTTCCTTAGAATAATGACCAATCCTATATACATCGTCGACGTCCTTCCCTACACCCTGGGCTCCATCCTGAATTTCTTTTAGGATTGCTATTGCTGTCTCTTTTTCTTCTTTTTCTCTCATGTACCTCGCCAGACCATGTTTTTTTGTTTTTTGTTTTGTTTTTTAGTCCATATACCACAATAATTTTGTTTCCTATCCACTGCACCTCTGACCCAATTGTGTCTTTTGGATTCTCCTGCATTTGTTGTTGGACTGTTTCTTTAAAGTCAATTTCTTTATTTTCTATGTTTTCCTTCCATTTCTTTAAATTTTGGATACTTTCCTTACCTAAGTTCTCTTCGATTTTTTCAATAATTTCTTGTATTTGGTTGTTTACCTCTTTTTTAAGTTGTCGCTATTGGTAGTATCATTAATTTTCTTCTTTTCACTTTCACTCTTCACCTCCCTTATATCATTTTTCATTTCCTTAATCTCGCTTCTTAAATCCAAGTTAGTTTACCTTAGGTCGGAAATTTCAATGTTTGCTTGCACTAAGCAATCCATTAGTTCAACGATTTCCTTCCTTTAGTCCATAATTTAATTCTCCCACCATTTCCTATTTTTGCTCATTTCCCTCTCTATCTCTAAGATCCGACTTAAACTCCTCCTTTCGTACTTTCGTGTGTGTGTGTGTGTGTGTGTGTGTGTGTGTGTGTGTGTGTGTGTGTGTGTGTGTGTGTGTGTGTGTGTGTACTCCGTCTTATCAACCACTTTAACTTTTCCATTTCAATTCCTTGCAAACACGATTGAGACTAACAAGGAGCTCATACTCGTATTCGGAAACTGATACGCTGTCGGGCTAGGACTCAAACCTAGCCGATACGTAACATATGGACAGTGACTTAACGAATGGCGGGGTGGGTTGAATATAAAATTCGTGCATATGTAACTTGAGTATACTCGTACATATATAAGAAATTGTGCTTACCTCATGTCACTCTTTATAGCGCAATTGGTTAAATCACTGTCCATTTGTTATATATCGTCTAGATTCGAGTCCTATTCCGACAGCGTACCAGTTTTCAAATATGCTTCCATCGAGCTCCGTGTTAGTCTCGATCGTGTTTCAAAGGAATGAAAATGGAAAAGTTAAAATGGTTGATAAGATGAAAATATATGTATGGGGACCATTCGGTGTGTATTGAATATATATATATATATATATATGTATGTATATATAAATAAATATATATATATACACACACACAAAGAATTCAAAATGGCTGAATCTAGATATTTTCTCCATCTGTCGTGCACATCAAATTGATTGAAAATTTTCGATATACGATGCGAGTATTTTGTAATTTTATATGTATATATGACTTTTCTGAATACAAATATTCTATAAAATTGTGTTGTATTAGAGTGCCTCACCTAGCTTATTTAATTTGAGGGTGAAAGGATTTCCATTGTGTTTATCGAATCCATGGATTTCAATGACGATGTAGGAGGAACGGAGGGAGGATTGTGGTAGGAGGTGGGAGAAGAGAGATGGAAGGAGGGAGGTAACAGTTCCCTTGCTCACTGTCCCAACAAGAACGACAATGACCCCGGCCAAGTAGACGAGGTGAGGGTGAGACGGTAGTGCTTCATTCACGCATGAGCGCGCCATGAAGAAAGGATCGTGCGAGTAGGAAGACGACAATGATCAGAATGTGCTCGAAAAAGGAGGAGTGAAGGGGAGGGAGGAGGTGGAAGACAATAACAATAAAAGAGATAGGAAAATTGATAAATGAAAGGTGGGTGGAGAAAGAGAAAGAGGAGACAAGAATTAGAAATGATGATGATGATGATGATGATGATGATGATGATGATGATGATGATGATGATGATGATGATGATGATGATGATGATGATGATGATGATGATGATGATGATGATGATGATGATGATGATGATGATAAGAGCGATCCTGGCAGCATAAGGAATGATAAGAGAGTGAAGATGATTAGGGTGAGCAGGATGAAGAGTATAGCAGGGACACGATGATGAGAAGGGTTAGAATGAGGATTTGGAGGAATACGCTGAAGAGGACCATGACAAGGATGATTAGTATCAGGATCGCCAGGATGCGGGCGAAGAGATAGGCAGGGTAGAAAATGAGTGGTAGGAGTAGTATGGCGAGTGGAATGAAGAGTAAAAATAGTAGAAACCCGAGGAAGAGGGTTTGGAGGGGGGGGGGTGGAGGAGGGAAATCGTCGATCCAGAAAGTTCTGTGAGACCGGCAGCCTGAAGCCGCAAACGAACATTTCCAGGAATTTCAGAGTTGGGACTTCTCCCACTCAGCGAGAACCCAAGTTTAATATAGTGTAATACTTTCTTCTACTGCTGCCAAACGATTTTATTAAAATGGGAGGAGGATTGTTTCTAAGACATAAGAGGCCAAACCCTCACCACGGTAGTATGTGTATTTTTCTATAGCTTTAAGTTATTCTACTCAGATGACGGATTCCTAAATCATAAAGATCTTTAAAGTTTTTTGCTATTGGTTCCACTCATATATGACGGGCGGGAGGTGGGGAAGCGAGTAAAATAGGAATACATTGAAATGTATGAACCCTTAGCAAAAGAAAACCACAGATATAATAATGGAGGAGGAAGAAGAAGACATGTCGCAAGAAGGCGAGGATGATGAGGGGAAAGAGGAGAGTAATAGGGGAAAAAGAGGATAAAAAAGAAGATAAGGAACGGGCGAAGAATAGTTTTCTCCCTTTGTTTTATTATCACGCTTTACCTTACAAAAAAGAAAAATCAAAATCACAAACAAATGCAGTAAATAGTTACAGATGGCCTCCACAGTAGTTAGTATTGCACACGAGCAGGAACTTATACCGAACAGGTCATGCGCAAAGGGAAGACCGGTGAACTAAACAGCTGACCTAGCAGAATGGTCAGGTTGCTGTTCGCTGTTCGTGTCATCCAATAGTGTCATGATTTAGGTTACCGACAGTTAAACCGCTCGGCCACCAAACAATGCCTTTCCGAGGAACTTAAGGGTGTGTCTAACATCCTTGCGGATATCATGATTTACGCTGATGAACACCACAACAGCAACATTATATACACAGTTCATTTGATCAAGAAACGTTTAGATTAAACATTTGTTAAAACTTAAACATTGATGTCAAACTTGTATTTACCTTAGTCTAATACATCCATATGAAAATTATTTCTTTTAGTTTACTACTAAAAATATATGATCACTATGACAACCGTAGCGTGACACGACTAAATCCTCACAAAAAATGACTTACATGTGTTAACTTCGTTTTCACTTAACTATTTATACATATAAAATATGTTGATCAACTCTGATATAGTATCACCGACCTACTTTGTCCTAGCCTTGGAATCCAACTCGAAAGAAAAAGGATATTCATGTAATTGAAAAACATATGAATCACTGCAATACATGTTCATCGAGTGAAAACTGATAGCGCTGTCATTACATACTGTGATAAGATAATCTTACAAATTAAAATATATCCACTAATAATGAAATAATGAAACATTTTAAAGACCTCAGTTAAATTGCCTCTCATTTTACGTTTGGATAAGCTAAATAAATTGAGTTCTTATCGGCTGAAAGAAACCTGCACAGCGAAGCTATAGCGATAATCCCATACCACACTCCTGGTCATATGGCCATTTCCCGAAGGTTGAGTGTGGTTTGAATTTTCCGCCAAAATCATCGGAAATTTAAAATTCCCGGCTCTGTGCAGGCATGCGCATTGTCGACCCCACCTCCCCCTCCCTATCCCCTCCCTTCTTACCCGGCTAGCTCGAGCCGGACGTCGTGTCACTTAGCATCGCGGAACCAGACGAGTCGGTCACTCCACAACCCACCTTCTTTTCATGCCGGTAAGTCTGGTTCCTGCTCGTGCTCGTGTGTTCTCGTAGGGAGCCCTACCTGTTCTCCTGCAGTTTTTCCCCTTCGGTGTTGTGTCCAGACACCTTTGGGACACCCCTTCTATGATTATCATTATTCTATTTTCAGACCAAACGCTTGTGTGTGGAATCCGGCTGCACAGCCAGGATCTCGTCAGACGGCCACCACGACCTCTGCTCCCGCCATGCCCCTTGTTTCTCACAAGCTGGCTTTAACCCCCTAGCCTGCGTTGTGTGCAAAGCGCGGGTTGAGGAGATTCGTGCTGCTCCTCCCAAAACCCGTTCCAAGCTAGCCGCCCTCGAACTTCTTCGGGAGGCATGGCACAGAGCTCGGAAATTGAAATCCGCTGACGACCCCCCCCCCCCTGGTGTGGGCGGATCCGGCGTTAGGCGTGGAATTGGGCCTCGTTCGCCCTCGCCATCCGTCTCCCTATGTCTCCGAGACTTCCGTTGGTGGACAACCTGGGCCTCTCGGAGTACAAGGGGACGAGTCTGATGTTGCGGAGTATGGTGTCCCCGAGCGTCCTCAGGCCTCTCGGCAGCCCCATACATCCGACCATCAAGGGTCCTTAAAACCCTTACGGCTTGCTTTGTCAAGCACCCCCACGAACTCGTCTTCCTCCCTAGTTCACTCACGTGAACCCGGCAGGAAATCTCGCTCGAAAAAGAGGTCTGCCTCACCGAGGTCCAGGACGCTCAGCTTGTCCCCACCCTCCACAGCCTCTCCCCCAACTCACCCTCCCTTCCTCGCTCTCCTTTTCCTCGCCGTAAATCCCACAAGGGCAGGGAGCCGGGGGACGAAACGAGGGGAGAGGGAACTCTGGCTGCCCAAGTGGCTGCCCTCCTTCCGTCCCTGATAGGCCCCGTCCTTGAATCGGCCCTATCACATTATCCGGCCTTTCAGGCCGCGCAAATCATAACGCACCCCTCTCCAGAGCAACCTCCTATTGAACCTACGGCTCTAGCCCCCCCTCCCACTCTCCCTCCTGGTCCTTCCCTCCGCCCCTCCGTGCCGGCGACAGGTATAGGACTAGAAGGCCCCTCTCCGGAGGAACCCCCCAATCAGACGTCCGTCGGGTTGGACGGGGTGGAGGACCACTACAGTTCTTCTTTACCTTATCCTCCTACCATGACGGACTCTTGAGTTCACCCCTTCTCATGGTGTGACCTTCCCCGGTCCTGGGAGTACTCGTTTGGAGAAGATCACAAGCTAGTGGCCTGGTCTCCCGACTACTCGCTACTGGAGGGCTGGAGGAGGAGAGATGACGTTATCCTAAAGTGGGCCAACGACGCGGAGGGGGCTAAGGTTCTATATAAGATTCGACCCCTCTCCGCCCCGGCCTCCACGCCCTCCAGGATTTCCACCTCTAACACTCTGGACGTATTAGGTGCTCTCCTGGAGAACCCTCGTTTAAACCCTGATGGGCATATGTTTGTCGACAGGTCGGGGGACTCACCGGCGGTAGCACTCCCCCCAAACGCCTGGTTCCCGCAGGAGAAAGGGGAGAAAGCCTTAGACATCCCTGCTCTCGAGCGGGCCCAAGACCAACCCAAGACGGTTCCTCCTCGACGGCATATCCCTTCATCATTCCCCGTCGTCCTGCCACCACCCTTCGCGCCGGAGGGCCTGCGCGATTGCTTGTGGCACTCGGGCAGGGACCCCGCCCTCCCCCATCAACTTAGTGAACCGAAGGCTAAGTTGCTGACGACGGAGGCCTCGACCAGACAAGACCTTGCCTCTACCATCTCGACCGTCACGGCAATGGCGATGATGAGGAACTGGCTGACGACGCTCGCCACGAGCTTTGAGGACTTCCCGCGGGAAGAATTGAGGTGAGTGGGATATTTCAATCTATAGAGGGTCCAGACCTGTCCTGGCGAGAGACGCTCAGGTAGCGTCTTCACCCAGGACGGAGCCTCTTGACTAGCGCCCGAGGACGAGGTCGTTCGGAAACGACCTCGGCTTCGCATATGTTATACGTTCTACAATTGAGCGATGTGACTTTATTACACCCTCCGGGGATCGGGATCCTTCTCGCCCTACTAATTTGATTCGCGTGTTTTCTGTATGCAGAGACACCCTGGCGGCACTCTCTACCGTGGCAGAGGGTACAGCCAACATGGCGTCATCAGCCCTACCCCCAGCAGCGAGGGCCTTCACCGCGGCTCGTCTGGCAGCTCGTCAGTCTGCAGCGCGGTCGGCCCCGGAGATAGCTCGCCGGGGCGTGGTGAGAGCAGCTCCCCTTTCCCGTGGTCTGTTCGACCGGGAAGCGACAGACCGCGTCTTCGCTACGGTCCCGACCGTCATCCAGATCCAACAACCCTCCCAACCGGAGATTCCAGGACTTCCTTCGGAGACACGCGATAGTGACCATCTCCGCTAGCACAGTTCTGGACTTCCTGTCTTGGCTAGCTGACACCACCAACAGGGCACCGGAAGGCCGACCCAGGCCATGCCCCCCACGCCCACAACATCAGAGGCCTCGCGGCATCGCTGGCGTTTCTCCGCACCCACTCTGTGGAACGGGTGCAGGACCTCGGGGGCTGGGCATCAGCAACTTCCTTCAGGACACGGTATCTCTACCACTCGATCACCCCTGTCCCATGTGTCGCCATGGGAACGGCTCCACCCCTCTTCGCAAAAGAAGGGGGGGGGGGCAAAGGGCGACCGAGGGGTAGGGGAAGGCCCAGGAACCGCTGAGCAAGATACAATATTCTACATAGAATTTATGCACTATGTGAATTGTACAATATTATTTTTATAAAAAATAAATAAATAAATGAATATATATATATATATATATATATTGATATTGATATCGATATCGATATAAGTAAAAAAAAAAAAAAAAAAAAACAGGTCGAAATGGACATGACTTCTCCTATCCAACTTAAGCTAATCTATAGTCATGATGGTCAAGAACTTTACCATGTTGAAATTAATTTCAACGCTCACTGTGACTCAGGTCGAAATGACCATGACTTTTCCTATTCAACTTGAGCTAATCTACAGTCATGATGGTCGAGAATTTTACCATGTTGACATTAATTTCGACGCTCACCGTGACTCAGGTGGAAATGGACATGACTTTTCCTATTCAACTTGAGCTAATCTACAGTCATGATGGTCGAGAATTTTACCATGTTAAAATTGATTTCGACGCTCACTGTGACTTAGGTCGAAATGACCATGACTTTTCCTATTCAACTTAAGCTAATCTGTAGTCATGATGGTCAAGAATTTTACCATGTTAACTAATTCAACGCCCACTGTGACTCAGGTCGACATGAACAGGACTTTTCCTATTCAACTTAATTTAATCTACAGTCATGATGGTCGAGAATTTTACCATGTTAAAATTAATTTCGACGCTCACTGTGACTTAGGTCGAAATGACCATGACTTTTCCTATTCAACTTAAGCTAATCTGTAGTCATGATGGTCAAGAATTTTACCATGTTAAACTAATTCAACGCCCACTGTGACTCAGGTCGACATGAACATGACTTTTCCTATTCAACTTAATTTAATCTACAGTCATGATGGTCGAGAATTTTACCATGTTAAAATTAATTTCGACGCTCACTGTGACTTAGGTCGAAATGACCATGACTTTTCCTATTCAACTTAAGCTAATCTGTAGTCATGATGGTCAAGAATTTTACCATGTTAAACTAATTCAACGCCCACTGTGACTCAGGTCAACATGAACATGACTTTTCCTATTCAACTTAATTTAATCTACAGTCATGATGGTCGAGAATTTTACCATGTTAAAATTAATTTCGACGCTCACTGTGACTTAGGTCGAAATGACCATGACTTTTCCTATTCAACTTAAGCTAATCTGTAGTCATGATGGTCAAGAATTTTACCATGTTAAACTAATTCAACGCCCACTGTGACTCAGGTCAACATGAACATGACTTTTCCTATTCAACTTAATTTAATCTACAGTCATGATGGTCGAGAATTTTACCATGTTAAAATTAATTTCGACGCTCACTGTGACTTAGGTCGAAATGAACATGACTTTTCCTATTCAACTTAATTTAATCTACAGTCATGATGGTCCAGAATTTTACCATGTCAAAATTTATTTCAACGCTCACTGTGACTCAGTGATATCACGGTATGATGACGTCAGTGATAAATTGACGTCACCATGTAGTCCTATGACGTCAATTTGTGTCCCTGTGACGTCACGAGACGATCCTATGGCGCCATGATCAATCCGGTGACGTCACAGTATAATCACATGATGTCACTAGGTATTAAACATATAGAAGTCCGCTTGTGGGTGACGAGACGTCACAAATTGCCATAGCACACTATTGGATGAAGACGCTCGCCACGGGCTTCGAGAACTTCCCGCGGGAAGACTTGGGGTGAGTTGGATACATACCGAGGGTCCAGGCCCGTCTTCGTGGGAGACGCTCAGGGAACGTCTTCACCCTGGACGAAGCCTCTTGACTAACGCCCACGGACGAGGTCGCTCGGAAACGAACTTGGCCTCGCATACTCCCTTTCGGTTTCTCGCTTACCCCGAGGATTTTCACGTAACTAGTGAGAGTGGTAGGCGTACGTTGGACGGAAGCAAGCGTCTCCACACTCATGTTCCTAGACGGCTAGTTGATGCATTTGCCCACCGGGGAGGGTGCATCGGCCGACATCTCAATGGCTCTGAGTGTGTTGGCGGACGTGGAGTTCGGGGTGGACTGGGACGGGTCTGCCCTTGCTCCCACACAGACTTTATTGGCTCGGGATTGAGTGGGACACAGTCAGCGTCCTTCGGGTGCTCCCCTGCGCCAAAAGAGCGTGCTTCTCTCACACGTCCTCCCTCCTTCGGTGGCGGGGGGGGGGGGGGGCCTCAACTTCGCGACCCCGGCCCTTCCACTGAGCCGCTTGGGGCGCCGACGGCTGGTACGGGAGGTCGACAGGAGCATACTGCTTCTCCCGCGTGACCTGCCCGGGCCGATACCCTCAGCACTCCACAGGTTGTTGCGTCCCTGGCTTCGGTCGGGGGCCCTACGCCGGTCGCTGGAGTTTCTCCGCACCCACTCTGTGGAGCGGGTGCGGGACCTAGGGACTGGACATCGACGACTCCCTTGGGGACACGGTGTCTCTACCACTCAGTCGCCCCTGTCCCATGTGTCGCCATGGAAACGGCTCCACCCCTCTCATCTCAAAAAAGTGGAGGGGGCAAAGGGCGACCGAGGAGTGGGGAGGGGCCAGGAACCGTTGAACAGGATACAAATTTCGTATAACAGGATACAAATTTCGTATAATTTACGCATTGTGTGAACAGTGCAATGTTGTGCATGTCACATTCTTCGGCGTGGGTACTTGACGTTTCTGTCTCCCCTCTACTGAGTGATAAAATGAATAAGTCTCCCATAGGAAAGACACACGTAATAACGGTTTGATTCAGGCTTCACCTCTCCTCCCACCTGTCCTCGTCTCATGCATAGCTTCGCTGTGCAGGTTTCTTTCAGCCGATAATATTTCTTTGTCGCGGCTCGTGCCGCTTAAATTCTTCTTATCGGCTTAAGAAACCTGCACAGATTTAGGGTCCCTCCCTCCTCCCACAGGCGAAGCCTTCATTTCTCATTGAAGTGACACGACGTCCGGCTCGAGCTAGCCGGGTAAGAAGGGAGGGGATAGGGAGGGGGAGGTGGGGTCGACAATGCGCATGCCTGCACAGAGCCGGGAATTTTAAATTTCCGATGATTTTGGCGGAAAATTCAAACCACACTCAACCTTCGGGAAATGGCCATATGACCAGGAGTGTGGTATGGGATTATCGCTATAGCTTCGCTGTGCAGGTTTCTTAAGCCGATAAGAAGAATTTAAGCGGCACGAGCCGCGACAAAGAAATAATTTAAACGCTCTTCATAGTGTTTATTACGTAAACGAGGGGTCTTTTTAGTGATTCTACGTTGCACCCTTTCTAATCTATTTATATATTTTATAAGCGATGGGAAGCAAAACTGAACACAATATTCGAGCTGAGGTCTTACAAGAAAATGATGCAGAGTAATTACAATTACATTTGCTACAAAACCTTTCATCTCTATGGATTCTGGTAACCTTGTTATAATTGGATCTACTGTATGTTTATTGGTTCTGAATTTACAAAATCTGATCCTACAGTTTTGATAATCTTACCAAATAGCTTTCAAAAGAAAAATTGTCTTCATAAGAAACATGTACTATACGATGATTTACTATTGGTTGAATACTATTCAGTTATCCAATACCATTCAGTTTGACAATAACAATTCAGCATCCTAAAATCAAAATGTGCTATGTAACGGGATAGAGGAGGATAATGTGTCCTCGCTTGGGTGAATGCATACTCATAACGATTAAGACACACAGGACCATGGTAACGATTATTGGTATGATCAATGAGAACGCTTGGAAATGAGGAGTTAACCATAGGGGGACCTTCAGAGAAGATCAACTTATGTTTGGGAAAGATTATTATTTCAGTGTATCATCGAATGACTCCCAAAAGAGTTCACTAATGAGGGAGTGGACAAACTAAATACAATGGAACCTCAGATATTGATCTCAATCCGTTTCATGAATCCTTTCGCTAACCGAAATAATTTTTCCAGTGAAATTAATGTTAATTAAATTAATCAGTTCCAGCCTTTGAAATAAGGTGTTTTTACATCTCTAGGATTTTAAAAATATCCTTAATTATGGATATATAACGCCTCGGATAACAAACTTATGCCGTTCCATGATGTTCTTAAACGATACGTTCGCTAACCGAAATAATTACGGCAAACGTGCCAAAGCACTACAGAGCCGGTGGGGTTGTGCGTACAAGCGTATGCGAATGTTCGTACCCCCCAAAGTATCGTTGGTAAAAAAAAAAAAAAAAAAAAAAAAAAAAAAAAAAATTATATATAAATATATATATATTTATATATATATATATATATATC
Organism: Oratosquilla oratoria; assembly: GCF_046742065.1. NCBI lineage: Eukaryota > Metazoa > Arthropoda > Malacostraca > Stomatopoda > Squillidae > Oratosquilla > Oratosquilla oratoria. The sequence continues at coordinate 38,844,859 of NC_134809.1, read as the reverse complement.
ACACAATCTATGACCGTCGCGCAGAGGATTCGAACCACCGCCTATAGACCCAAGAGAGTCCACAGCACACGCCTTTAACCACTCGACCACAATCTCGGTAATCAGTTAGATTACGAGTTAGTACACTTTTAGATCGTCTGTGGTCGAGTGGTTAAAGGCGTGTGCTGTGGACTCTCTTGGGTCTATAGGCGGTGGTTCGAATCCTCTGCGCGACGGTCATAAATTGTGTGATTGATGTCGCTGTCCACTAGCGAATTATTCAAATATATATATATATACACACACACACACACACTAAAAACCCACTGTCCATTGGATTTAAGAAAAGAAAGGAAATAACGATTTCCGTATATTTCAATCACTTGCTGTGATCCTCTCCAAGCGGAATATCTTTTTAGTGTATTTATCAATGTGTTACGAGATTACTGGACAATATATTATATATATATATATATATATATATATATATATCATATATATATTTCAACCACAAATCACTTTTAATTCCATGCCATCGCAGTCGAGACTGAGAGTAGCTCGAAGGAGGCATACGTTGGAAATTGAAACGTGGTCGAGCCGAGGGCTCGAACTCAGCTCACCCGTGACAAAGCGGCAATGACGTAGCCCAATACGCTATCAAGAGATATAAGTTGAGCACAATTTTCTTATATATTTGTATGCTCGAGTTACATACACATACATGAAATATTGCGTTCAACCCACCTCCGCCATGATAGTGTAGTCGCTAGTATGTGCACGTGGGAAAGTTTATATATACACTGAATGGTTCCCAGTGAACATATTAATCTCTTTTCAACCACAAATCGCTTTTAATTCCATATCATCGCAGTCAAGACTGAGGGTAGATCGAAATATGTCTCCTTCGAGCTACTCTAAACTTGTTTCTCTCTTGATAGCGTATTGGGCTAAGTCACTGCCGCTTTGTCACGGGTGAGTTGAATTCGAGTCCTCGGCTCGACCACGTTTCAATTTCCAACGTATGCCTCCTTTGAGCTACTCTCAGTCTCGACTGCGATGGCATGGAATTAAAAGTGATTTGTGGTTGAAAAGATATTAATCTGTTCACTGGGAACCATTCAGTATATATATATATATATATATATATATATATATACACATATATACATATATATATAATATATATATATAATCCATTCCAGCAGTTTACCTCTTAGTCCTTCAGTTGTGTGAGGATTGCAGATAAAATTCTTTGTGTGGCTTGTGTTGGAGAGTGGAACCAAGACTTGTGTTGCATTTGATGGAGGTGTGTGAAAAATCTACTGGTTATGTACCTGTAGAGTACATGTTGGATCCAGAAACCAGGTACTGGGCCCTCAGGGCCTCACCTCCTTGTGAAGGAGGTAAAATAGTGTTGCTTTACAATCTGGCACTGGTTTTGAGTTGATTGAATATGTTTTAATCAAAAATAAAATTCAAAATAATCTAATATCAGTACGGGTAAAAGATGTTGAAGCTTTGTCTGTGGACCTTCTTTATTGATGAGATACATATTAAGGTTTTCACAATAGTAATCACAGGGTAATGTCCTACAGGGTGTAAAACCTTAGCTCATACAAAAGACAGGAAATATTACATATGACCCACCCCAGCTCACCATGAAGTGACTAGAGACATCAGCAACATATCACCAGAAATAATCCTTAATGCTAGGTTTCAATTATATACCCGGTAATATATTGCAAATTTGGATGTTTGGTGTTAAGAGTATTAGCAAAATGAAGCAAACTGGATACCGACTTGCTGTTGCTGTTGTACATAATATCCTACCCGTAGTGAGAGTGCTAAACATGGATCTGCCATTTACAATAACATGAAAAATCAGAAGAGGAACAGATTTTTACTAGCATATTTCTATAGATGCCTCAGATCCCCACCAGGTAAAAACAAATGCTCTTTCCAGATATATTGGTTCCTCACAAAAATTATATAAAAAAAAAACAGGTGTGGTAATTACTAACAAGTCCAAGTCAAGTATATTGTAGAGTGCAAAAGGTGGACCAAAAAAGCACTCGCATGTTCATACCATCATCATTGCAGTAAATAGGTAATACACACATATATACACAGTGTGTGTGGGTGTATTTACCTACAATCAGGTAAATACACACACAAACATACACATACAACACACACAAAAGAAAAACAAGTTCTGAAGTTCTCAATTGGAGTATGAAGTAAATCAAGTAATGGTTTTGAAAAAAGACAGGAGGATAATAAAACACAGGAAACACTACAAGAAAACTTAAAGTAGCCTATACTAATGTAGATGGTATCCTATCAACCAGGTTGGAGATAAATGATTACTTTATGGTAAAAAACTCATTTTTGATGCTTACCAGAGACCAAACTCCCCCAAAATGTTGATCTACAGCTGGGGAATAATATATATGTCATCTGAAGAAGAGGCAGAGATGATGAAATGGGTTAAGTGATGGTTGTGATAAATGACTTAATGGTGGAAAAAGCAAATCTTAATGAAGGCAAAGCTGAAGCAATCCATCTGAAAATTAAAATTAGAAGGCTGAATAGTAGAGACTTCAAGGTGGCATATGCCCTCACTAAGACAAGAGCTTGAAAGCTGAATATCAAAGAATGTTGTCTGGCACAACTCTCTTCCTGAAGAAATACTACTGAACAGAGAAAAATATTGTCCTTGTGGGAGACTTTAATTGCAATGAGGACAACTGGGAGGAATGGAAAGCAAGTGGCAAGGTAGATTTCTGGGATAATATTATGTTAAACATAGCAGTTGAGAACACAATTACCTAATAGGTAAAGGAAGTGACTCAGGTCTGAGGGGATGACATTCCCAAAAAGTTAGACCTACAATTTATCAAAGAGCCAGACATCATTCACTCTTTGAAATACCTTTACACAGGAACCAATGACAGATATTAGCATGTGGTGGTCCTGTAAGATGGACAGCAAAACTGCCCATTTTCAAAACCCACCAACCCCCTCACTTCCATCAGGGATTGAGGGGCTGAGATATGGTCCCTTCACTGAGTCCAAGATCTCTATCAATGTAAACCCTATTTTTAAACTTTTTTTTTCATCACACATGGAAAGTTAACAACCAACAATTGATCCTCTTCCTCTACTAATTTAAGCTGGTGATATGGGTAGTCCCACACTAATACAACACAGAGGACAGTAAAGTTTCTTCCCAGAGAGATCTGTGGGAGGGCACATGGACTACCACCAGCCACTGTGGGACTTTGGGTTTTCTACCCTGTGAAACTTGAGGCAACAATAACTATTTGTATTATTCTTAATACCTTTGCCCTACAGGAAAAAGGGACCATGTTACAAGTGAATTTTATTTGGTAGATGAGGAAATAGATCTAAGGAATGAATCACATTGTTAATGTTGATTCAAATATGGGAAGACAGATTTATTTGACTTGAAGAACTTCTTTGAAGAGGAAGACAAGGAGCAATTCATAACACTGGAGCTCTGAAGAAATGTGAAAACTTTCTTCACATTTACAAGATGAGTGAGCAAACATGCTGAACATTAGTGACAGGAAGAAGAAAAAAGACTAAACTATTTCCATTATCTCGTGACCCACAAGGTGTTGTCTGCCATGTTGTCATGTACTGAATCAAAATATTCAGCATATACTGGAAGCTGTCCACTACCCCGAGTATGTTAACATAGAATATTCTAAATGCATATTTATTTTTTCATTAAATAGTAGGTGATATGAGTAATTGTTATACATGTAAAGAAAAGAAGAGCCTTGTTAAACAATGTGGCATCTCAGGTCAGGCGACATTGCCCCGGCTCCCGACCTAGGAATTTCTGTGGGATTGGGTGGGTGGGGTCGCTGAGTCACAGGTGCACAGGTCACTCATTCGTCCTTTGTCAGTCATACCGGTCATACATGCAAATATAAAGAAAACGGTGTCTCCTCAGTTTTCTTTGGAGATGGTTTACACATGGCAACGCTGCTGGTTTTGCCAGCCACATCCTATGGGTCACCAGATAATGGAAGAAGTATAGTTCAATATGAGGAGTGAGATGACTCAAAAAAGTCAGGGATGTGGCTTGAGGTAAATGGAGACAGAGAAAAACCAATAGAATACAGAAACCTTATAAACAAGCTTGAAATGACTATACAAGAGTCCATAGGGAGGAGGAAACACATTTTGAAAAGGGTATCATAGATAAATGAAAAGATGAACCAAAACTGTTTTACAGTTTCCATCATTTACTGAACAAGTGATCACTGCAGACTACAAATAGCAGAATTTGTTTTAATTGAAAATTTCAGATCACCTTTAAATACACTGCAGAATCAATTAATATTTCCCTTAAAAAAAAAAAAAAAAAAAAAAAAAAAAAAGTAATATACTGGTCACATCAGCCACGGACAATAAATCACAAGCCACAGTCAGTGAGGTCACTCGACTTATGAACATACTCAGATTACAATATTTACTATTACCACCCAGCTGAAGAAGAGGTACCTGGTACCCAGGTGAATATTGGAAATTTCTGTTCCACATTGAATAATGAGAAAAAAAAAAAAAAAAAGTTCTGCAATTTTGAGCAATAAGCTACAGCTACACAGATTGTCAGTATGTCAGCAGCTATCCAATTTTACAAAAATTGTATTAGAGAGATTATTCCAAGAAAATCCCTTATAGAATATATAGTGTTGTTTGTGTGCACAATTGTGTACATTGCAGTCTTCCATAATGTGTTGTATAGTATGGGGTGAGGTGTTACATATTAGGACAGTTATCTGTGATACAATCACTTTGATCTTCTGCATCTCTCCCACAATCCTGCTGATACATCTGTCAGCTGAATGGCCATCTTTTATCAATGCTCATAAATCTTTCTCCTCTTTTTGTAATGGGTTCACTTCCAAAGAAAAACGTTAAGGATGGTCTTTTGCCACTATTGTCCATTTTTAGTACTCTGTATTTTTTGGTATTGAACTTCATTTCCTTTTTTCAGACCTCACCACCCACTATCAACTCGATTAATCTCCTATGTCTCAATTTAAAATTTATATACCTGTAACACAGTTTTAGTTCATCTTTGCATTTATCTACAAATTACAAAACTGCTTTCTTCTTCCCTGTGAATTCTTGTATAGATTTCTAGTTTGTAAGCTTCTTTTGTTTCTTTTCTTTTCTTCCTCCATTTGCCCCAAGCCACACTTCTGGACTTTTTTGCAAATCTCACACTTTTTGTTGAACCAGTCCTCTTTCAGCTTCTTCCTTCCTCTAGTTTTTGGCATGTTTGTCCACTCCTAGGCAGTAAATATCTAGAGAAATTTCCCATTTCCTTATTTTTGTGGTATTTGTGAATTCCTCCCAGTTTGTTTCTTCAAAGAATATTTTTAATCCTAAATAATCTGCTCTCCTAAGATTCAGTCTCCCTTGCCTGTGTGTTTCATTCCTTGGCTTTATTTCCTCATCCTCCAGCCGAAATTCAATTGTTAAATTGTCATTTTTCCTATGGGGCAAAGGCAGTTCAAGAAACTGATGATGTCTGGCTCTTTGGTTAGTAACAGATCTAATCTTGTGGGAATGTCATCTCTTACCTAAGTCACTTCCTTTACCCACTGGGTCATTGTGTTTTCCATTGCTGTATTTAGCAGGGCATTTCCCCACAAATCTGCTTTGCCATTTGCTTCCCATTCTTCCCAGTTAACCTCACTACAATTACAATTTCCAATAAGAACTAAATTGCTACTATGATCAGTAGTTTTCTTTAGGAAAAGAACTGTGTCCAATAACATTTCTAGATGTTCAGCTTCATTCCAAGCTTTTGTCTTCAGGAGGGATATAAGCCACCATTTTAGTTCTAATTTTCAGGTGGATTGTTTCAGCCTTGCCTTCACCCAGATTTGCTTCTTCCACATTTGTTGCTTCTCACCACAAACATTACCCAACCACCCATTTCATCTTCTCTGTCTCTTCTCCAGGTGTATCTATTGTTCCCCAACTGTACATCAAAATTTTGGAGGGAGTTTGACCTCCGCTAGACATAACATATCAGGCTCATTTATCGTTAATTAGTCATTTACCTCCAACTTGGCCATTAGTAAACCATCAACATTGGGATACACTAAGTTTCCTTGTAGTGTCTCCTTTGCAATACTGCCTATTTTCTTAGAAACTATTTCCTCACATTCTGAGTGACAATTCAACAAAAAGACTGCTGTTTTTCTTCCTCTATCCTATAACTTTTGGCTTTGGCTTCCTCTAAGAGGGGGTTTACACAGTCTAATGGTTCATCGAACGCGGTTCGACAGACACATGTTTAAAGTGATGTGTGAATGGGGTATTTGGGGTTTAACCAATGTGTTCAACAACCAAATACCCCATTCACACATCACTTTAAACACGTGTCTGTCAAACCAAGTTCAACGAACTGTTAGACCGTGTAAACCCCCTCTTAGAGCTCTCATATCTTTGGTCATTCCTCTTCATTTAGTATATTTCCTAATATATATATATATATATATATATATATATATATATATATATATATATAAACTTTCCCTCTCATTCTAGCTTCCAAGAGTTGCTGATTACTTCATTTGCCATGGATTGTGATTTGAACTTTATTCTTATTGGACATGCACTATTTCATTTACAATGACGTAACCTATACAATCAATCTGGTCTGTTACATACAAGTCCTTCCCTTGAGTTATTGAGGTAATTTCTTTAATCATTTTCATCTCTTGTTCCTGGCATAACTTCCATGAGGTGAGGTGTTCTTTTTGTCAAACAAAAAGACACTTCTAATCTTGTCAACTACATCTCTGACAAGAGATTTACTCACTTTTTTTTTTTCTTAATAACATTGACTATTCCTTCTAAGCTATCTCTTCCCTGTTGCTCCGTGATCTCTGAAAGTTACTCTATCTTTCCTATCCTCATTTCTTGATAGTCTATCCTCTTTTTCTTCCATAATGTTGAGAAGATTTTATCTCTTATTTGTCAAAGTTTCATTTTCCCTTCTTAATTTATCATTCTCTGCTTTTTGAGCTTCAGATCATGCAATCTAGCCTCACAGGAGAAAATCAAATCTCTAAATCTTTTCAACTATGTTAAAATTTCACTTACCACCACTGAAGTATCCAACTTGAAACTTATATTTTGTTCAAATTCATTCCCAGCACTACATTGATCAAGTTTTTCAATGGATTTACCTTTTTGTATTTACCTAGTTGTATTATATGAGAAGGGGGAGCTATGCTCATAGTGGCCTGTCTTTGTATCTCTCAGCATCTAGTTTCTTAAATTCTTGTACAATTTTTGCACACACTGTTACCTCATCCAATTTGTTCCAGATATCTACCACTCTGTGTGGGAAACTATTCTTTTTCAGATCTCTTCTATAACCTTTTTTTAATTTCTTTTTATGTCGTGTTTTCCTCTTATTCCATTTCAATAAATCATCTCTGTCAAGGACTTCCGTCCCTTTCATAGTTCTGTAAATGGTCAGTAGATCTCCTCTTTCTTTTCTTTGTTCCAGAGTTGGTAGTTCCAATTTGGACAATCTTTGTTCATATGTCAATTTAGAGAGTGCTGGTGCCATCTTTGTCATTGCTCTTTGAATTTGAATTTCTTTACATTCTTTTAAGTACTAGGTGTCCATAGTGTCGCAGCATACTCCAATCTTGGTCTTATCAGTATGACTAATATTTTCTTTACCATTTCCTCATCCAAATAGTCAAAGTCCATTTTCATTGATCTTAGTAAATTAAAGGTTTCTCTGACTAATTTGTTGATATGCTTGTCTGGTGACACGTCTTTGCTGATAATTACTCCTAGGTCCCTTTCTGAGCTAACTTTTTTTACTTCCTTTGTACCAATTTTGTACTGACCTGATATTCTATTTTTTACTTTTTCCAACTCCATTATACTACACTTGATGTTGAAATTCACTTCCCACTTTTGACTCCATTTCCAGACTTTATCCAGGTCTTTCTGTAGTGATTCACAGTCTTCCTCTGTACTTTAGTAGTTTTGCATCCTCTGCAAAGAAGTTCATATAACATTCCACACCTTCATCCATGTTATTTATATATATGGCAAACATTATTGGAGCCAATACAGAACCTTGTGGGACTCCACTTATCATTTCTTCCCAGGTTGAGTTTTTGTCTCTAAGTACCACCCTCATTTTTCCCCCAGTCAAGAAATCTTCCATCCATTTCAATAACTTCCCTTGTACACCATCTATTGATTCCATTTTTCTTAATAGCTTTTTGAGTGGTACTTCATCAAATGCTTTTTGTAGATCTAGAAAAGCACAATCCACCCACCCATCCCTTTCTTGCATTATTTCTATTAGCCTCAAGTAAAAGCAAATCTAGTTAGTGGCACATGATCTTCCGTGTCTAAATCCAAATTGTTTTGAATTCAGTATATCATTTTCTTCCAGATGTTTAATCCATCTACTTTTGATTACTTTTTTCACATATTTTTGCTACTGTGCTTGCAAGGGAGACAGGTTTATAGTTAGATGAATTTTCCTTGTCCCCTACTTTATATATTGGTACAATATTTGCATTTTTCCAATCTTGTGGTACCTTTCCTTCTTTGAGTGAGTAATCAATTACCTTATATATTTTGTCTGTTAGTTCATCTATACATTCTTTTAATATCCAATTTGCAATTCCATCTAGACTGATTTTCTGATGTCAGGGTTTTTTTTTTATTTGGTCCCTTATTTCCTTCTGTCACAGTTATTTCTTTCATTGGGGGGCTCTTTCTCTTTGTCCTTCCTCCCAGTTTTGTGTACTTTCAGTTTAGAATATAGATTTAGAATGTTTGTTCATAATTTCAGCCATTTCTACATCTTCTATACATTCATCATTCCCTTGATGCAGTTTTACTATTTCTTGTTTATCTTTTAGTTTACCATTCACATACCTGTAGAACAGTTTAGGTTGGTCTTTGCATTTTTCTATTATCTTTTCATAATTTTTCTTTTCTTCCCTGCATATTTTTACATATTCATTTCTTAGTTTGATATATATTAGCTACTTACTCATTTTTTCTCTTTATTTTCCATCTTTTCCAAGTTTTGTCTCTTCTATCTTAGGCCTTACTACATTTTTTGCTGTACCAGCACTTAATGTACACCCTTTCTTGCTTCTCCTTTGGTATGTATATGTCTATTCCCTCATGATAAATTTCTTTTAATATGTTCCATGTCTCCTCCATCTTTGTTTCTGAGTAGATTTCAGGATATCAGTCAGGCAAGATTTCTTAGGTATAACCACCAGTGGCAATTCCACTCTGCTTACATCCAAACATCTCTTCTTCGGTTCACTTTTTCGCCTTTCTCCTTTATCATTCTCCATTTTGTGTATTAAACTCTAATGCTGAATACTTTATTTTATTATTTCGGTCACTCGATAAACATAACTTACTTTCCCGTATGTAAATACAACTAGATGTTCCCTTCAAACTTATCAAAAAAGTACTGTACATCAGAGCACATTTCTAGCCATCCATTCCCACCTGTGGTTTGTGCTCTGTGTGTGTGTGCATTTATAAACCTAGCTGTACTGTTGGAGCAATGCTCATTGAATCCTGTTTCTTTCACTGAATTTGTCAAACCTTGCCTTGAATTCTATTAAATTGCTGGCTTGAATTATATTTACATCTAATTTGTACACACAAGCAATGACTGATGCTCATAGAGTTAGCCTTTTAAAACCACCACCACCAGATGAAAATATCTGCCAATTGAGTGGACACTATGTGGAAAGCAATGCTATTCAGGGTCACTGTAGTGGCATAAAATTGCTGGTGCCAGCTTACGAAGTGTCAGGGAGAGAAAACTGTGATTTTTCATCTCCAACATTGCTCACGATAGGAAACAAAAGAAAAAAAAATGCATCTTAGTTTGTTTACATTACAAAGTGGTGTCTTTTTATCATATTTACACAAAAATGGCAAATTTTGAAAGTTCCCAATAAACAAGGGTGGGGAATTTCATTGAGGATATCTATCAATGCAATGCTAGGGACAAACTAGAAGACAAAGATAGGTTTCAAGATGGATACAATTCTTTGGAGGAAGTAAAATTGCAGTGGAGTTGAAATGACTGAGATGTTTACTTTCTTCCCGACAGTCAAGATTACATGACCAAGAGCAAAATCTTTGAACAAGAAAAAGAAACAAACCTGGCTCAGAGAGCAGAGATTGCTAAACTAAAATGGGAAAATGAAACTTTGACAAATGAAAGAAAAAGTCTTCCCAATACCATGGAAAAAAAGTGACAATAGATTAACAGCAAGCATGAATTAGAGGGATACAGTAACCTTTAAAGAGATCATGGAGCAAAAGAGAAGAGAAACTGATAAGCTAGAGGAAGGAATAGTGAAGGTTACACAAAAAACAAAAACACAGAGAGATTCTTCTGTCAAAAATGTACTTGAACTGGTAGTCAGTTCATAATTCTTTCTGATACCCATCACTAGGACCATCACATCCAGGTACCCATCATTGGTCACTTTTACATAATTATTGGAATATCAATGATGAGCACCTGCATGTGGTGGTCTTGCAAGACAGTGAAGTTACCCATTTTAAAAACCTATAAATTTCCTCACCTCCATCACGAGTTCAAGCACTGGGGCCTGACACTCAGTTGACTGAGCCCAAGATATCTTTGTTAATTTCAACTTTATTTCTTACTCTTTTTGCAAACATGGAGTGCTAACAGCAACTATTCTCTTCTTCCTACCATTTTCGACTGGTGACATAGAAAAAGTCCCACATTCAGGGCCAGTGCTATGAACTGTGGGGTCCTATTAGAAAACTGATATCTGGGCCCTCAAAGAAAAAAAAATTCTGATTGATTAAGCTAAACTGCACCTTATCCTAATCACCAAAAACATAAAATAGGCTATATCAGGTATTTTGATATTGAATCAAACCAATGCAAAATTAAGAAACAATAACAGGCAGCATTGATCAAAATATCCAGATAGATCTTGTAAAAATGAACAACCCCAAGATTTACATGCCCCTATAGCTTGTAAACAGCTCGTAAAAATGTAGGTTATAACCCCCAGTGACCTAGCCTTGTAAAAATAAATTTAAACTAAACTAACTTTGGGGTATTTCATCCTTAAAAGACCCAAATATCCTAACCAATTCCACCTACAATTGCTAGCCTTGTCAGAAATTCTATACAGCCCAGGCTATTCACATTCAGGCTGCTTAATCCAGGGCTAAGTTAAGCCCTAGATTAGCATAATGCTATCTCAATCTCTTATTAAAGTATAAGTTCTCTTATTTATTAGCCTACAGCCTGTTCTGATCTTGATAATAATAAGAGATGCTTCATCTGCTCTTGAATATATTTACCTTACTAGATCTTATGAATACAAAACACAAATTTTTTGGCTTGGGAGACAAAGGAGGCCAATAGCCAGTAGTTTAATTGATCAATCAAGAGCAATAACCTCATGATTTCACTGAAAAATTCCTCAGTTTACAAGGTCAACAGTATTATTATTTTCTTACTAGTTTAAACAAAGTCTGTCAAATGTTCTCTGCTCAAGGCATGGGCTAAAATATTTCTGCACAGGGACCAATTTGATCAATCAATCAAATAGGCTTAAAACCAGCCCTGCCCACACTGATACAACACAGACTGTGGTTCATAGTTTCTTCCCAGATAGATCTGTGGAAGATTAGATAATTTAATGGATGGGGATGATAGGTGGTAACAGGCATGGAACTGCCTTATGGTCTTTTACAGTTTCCTCCATTTTTATGTTCTTATTACCAGCCACTGGGGTTGAAGTTTGTTCACTTGGTGAAACTCAAGACAACTGATTGATTGGTATAATAACTGTCGTCTTGAGTTTTTCACTAACTGGAAACCTGCAGACTTCCAGTAATTAGCAAATCTTCCTTCCAACAGATTTATCCAAGAAGAAACAATGGTGAATTGTTGTCAGTGCTGCAAGGGCAAAAACAAGTTTACTGATCTACTGGATACAGCTTTATTAGGATGATATTTTTCCACAAAACTTTGAATCTTGATCCATTTTCCATTTTTCTCAATTTGGGTTAATTGAAAGCTGATATTTCAATTGACTACTGGAACAAAAATTCCCTTAATATTTTGGTCGAGAACGGATTTGTTTGACACATGAGACATAAAGGTTCTACTGTGTTTTTATTTAATCACCAGGCGATGAGGAAGGATAGGGTAGAAGTCACCAGTTGTCAGATTTCTTTATGTAAAGAAGCAGAGGAATGATAGTCAAAGCTGACAGATCTTGGGATCAGTCTGAAGACTGAGTACTAGCCCATTGGGTTTGGATGGAACTTCAAGACAAGCAGTGGGAGGCAATTCTCTCTGTTTTCAGGACCACAATGTGCAACCACCCATTATTGGTTCCTATTTTTTACAAATAACTCAAGCTATTTCATTAGCAGCTCAAAAGGTCAAGCAATTTGGTTTGAAAATAGTATGGTAATTTTTTTAAACACTTGCTTGCCACTTAACTGGAAGGTTTATATTCTTATTGGAACTTAACACTTCCAATTAATCTTTATATATAAGTTTTTGTATGAATAAAAAAATTCTGAATAAATAAAAATGTGTATATACAAGTGTGTGTGTGTGTATATATATATATATATATGCTGAACACCCCAGGGAAAAGAAAAATTCTTGGAATCCGAGAGCTTTCGTGATATTTTCACATCTTCAAGGATTACAATAGTGTTTATAAAATTCCATGTTTTAATTGTAATAAATATTATGTTGGACAAACAAGCAAAGATTTAGAGGTAAGAATAAAACAGCATAAACCTAACATTAAGACAGGCCAATATTCTAATGCCTTGTTTACTCATGTATGGGATTTTGACCATCCGATCGATTTGAAAAATGCAACAAAAGTTGTACCATGTAAAGACATGATTGAAAGAAATATTATGGAATCCTGTATCATCAAACAAGACTATGAACAACTCCTAAATAACAATTTAGGTCTATACAAACTTGACCCATTTATTGTTAAGAGTATATATGATAATTACTGTAAGAAATAAGGTCACCCACCCCTACCCTTCAAGACTTGACCTGACCTGATATAATTAGCTTAAGTGGTACCCCTTTCCATGTGTCAAACATCTCTCATGTGTATATATATCTCATCTTACTCTGTACTTATTCATTCTATTGTAATCCTTGAAGATGTGAAAATATCACGAAAGCGCTCAGATTCCAAGAATTTATCTTTTCCTTGTGGTGTTCAGCATATCGGTGTAGTCACATGTGTTTTGTGATACTTGTGCATATATATATATATATATATATATATATATATATATATACATATAATTATATATATTTATATATATATATATATAATATATATATATATATATATACACAAGATTTATACAGGTTTTTGACTGCATTAACCTTATAAAGTTTCCTCAACACCAGTAAGACGTTTACTTTTTAAAGCTTACATAAAAAATTGTGCTGTATTTTGTCATACCAATATAATGATAAATACTTTTATCTCATTAAAAAATAATCTTAACCTGCTCATCACCTGTGATAATGATCACCCATATCCTCATTTTCTATGGTAGACAACATTCAATCAGTTAATTACAGTTTAATATGATGTTCTTTAAAATTTCTTTCAGAAGAATTTATATAATTACCATGTATTTTCATGAAGGATAAACCTGGCATATTACATGAACTACATGTAACCATATGCAAAAGAAATAATTCATATTTTCAGTAAGATACTCTATGCTGATATCTGTATTTCCTATAATGTTGTATGAGCTATTGAGACTTGGGAGACCAATTCTCTATTATACACTGTTTTAATATCCAAAAGGGTTTGGGGATATCTAGCCCACTCAAATCTTAATATTAGAAAGTTGTATAATCAAAGGGATGAAGTACAACCACACTCAAATTTTAACAATAGCAATGTCGTACTTCAAACTTGTGAGACAGTGTATACATTCAACTTTAAATGACAATGCTTGAAAGAAGTAGGCACAGTGTTACCAGTACTTGTGAACCCCATTTAGAATAAGTAACAACTGGTCTTATCCCATGTAATCTATGGGGTGCTGAAAATCTGTTATCAGTCACACTTTCCTTGGTTACATCTTTAATTCACTGAACTTATGAAATTGCATGTCTCACCATTTCATGGAACAACTAAAAGTTGGGGCAAATTCTAATCATTGTACAATATATGTTGATGTGTAAGTAAAAATCTGAAGCATAAAAAACCTTTTCAAAACCTGTTGGCTGAGTACAAAATCTGGACCTTTACTGCTAAGTGATAAACAAGAGGAACAGTTTATCTAACACTCATTGTACACTACTTACCATAACTCTTGCAGTCCACCACAATTATTTCCTGCCAAAACTTATGTTTGGTAAGTGTTCAACATACATAATACAATAATATCAATGATTTACACAGCACAGTATCATGATAGTAAAAAGCTTTATAACAGCCTTACAAACTGCCATTTACATCAGTTGATTGGTCATACACCACGTATTCTTGCAGCCAACCACAATTATTTCCTACTGATACTCATGCTTGGTAAATCTATTCAACATATAGATTATAATAGTATGGTTTACACAGCACAATATTACAGTAGTAGAAAACTTTAGTACAACATGCCCTCAAACTCACTGTTTGCATCAACTGATTGGCATCCAAGTAGTGCCACCAACACCATATGGTGTGTCTATGGGTCTATTTACACAGAATAAACACTATCCTAGTACCTTCATAGACTGTCTTCAATTAGACATTAATGAAGAGATAATGATTACTGTAACCAAAATTGCTTATACTCTTACATATAAACCTATCTAAGTAGATATTAAAATAGTAATACAGGTGTTTTGGTGTCATCTTATCTGGCAAATGTATGCCAAAACATGAATTACACCACAATTTTAAGTGTTGATCTATATGCTAGATCAACTTATATGTTGCCATGTACAGTGGATATTTGGCCATCTCTGCTATGAAAAGTTTAAGGAAATTTATTAGCTAATCATGAGATATGGTACAGAACTTGAGAATAATCCTCTATTCTATAACATTAACAAGGGACTAATGATGAATATTTGTATGTTATGGTCCTGCAAGATGAACAGTGAAGCTGTCTATTTTTTAAATCCTTCAACCCCCTCATCTCCATCAGGAGGTGCAGCCCTGAGGGGCTGACATTTAGTCTCCAGACTGGACCCAAGAACTCTCTTTATCAACTTTAGATGCATTTTTTTTTTTAATTCACACTGAGACAGCTGACCATCAGCAACTGCTCCTATCACCCCACCACCTTCACCCTGTGACACACAAACAGTATCACATTAATACAATACAGACAACAATCTAAAAGGTCTTCTCAGAGAGATCTATGAGAGGGCATGAAGACCATTACCAGCCACTGTGGAGCTGTGGATTTTCCACTTAGTGAAATTTGAGGCAATAATTGATTAATTAATAAAATTGTCTTCATCTATAATATAAACTATGTCAAGAACCTTTGTAATCACTGGCAGTAATTTTCTGACAATATTTCTTAAAAGAAAATCGAAGAAAAAAAATGTATATATATATATATATATATATATATATATATATATATATATATATATATATATATATATGACAGCCTAAATATACAGAAGAACCTCAATTCACAAATACCTCTTTCCAAATATCCAGTTCATTAACAAAAGTTCACAGCAAAAATGTTTTCAATTCACAAAGCATGCCCCAAAGAATGAACAGCTTTGATAAAATGTGCCTGCATAAACTGTGCACAAGGGATCTGTACATAAAATAAACACATTATGAGCACTCCAGTTCATGCATACATGTTCATCCTAAAAATCACCCAGTTGATGGAGCTATGCAAGGAGGATGAACGGCTTGTTTCAATATGAAAGCATACCCATGGGTCCAGCAGGGTGGAAAACAAATTGAGTGGTCAGATTGTATTAACCTAATTGTATTTACTTAATTGTAATATACAGGAAAGGAGCAATACTTATTGTCATCACTCCATTTAAACATTCACACTGAAAAATGAGATCATTGCTAAACATGAAGACAGCATACATGTGGCTGATCTTCTGAGAATATACAGAAAGACAATGTCTACAATTAGCATGATCCTGCATATGGGGGATGAAATTAAAATTGCTGATGTGGCAAAAGGTGTAACTGTCAATAAATCAGTGACTACAAATATATAATTAATAGATGATACTGAAAAGCTACTGTCTGTGTGCTTAAATGAGAAACAGTTAGCACGCAATAGCATTTCTGAGATCATCACTTGCAAAACAGCAAGGCAGCTGCACACCAATTTTGTGAAGAGTCTTGGGACATGTGATACAGATGTTGAATCTTTCAGGTTGAGCTGGGGATAATTTAAAAAAATGGAAAAGAAGTGTTATTCACAGTGTTGTGAGGTATGGGGTGGCTGGCAGCTCAGATGAATATCTAATGAAAAATGTGTTGAAGAATCTAAAGAATCTGTCCTCAATAAAGGTAAAGTGAAGTTAAATGTTTATTCTATTCAATCTCTCCTCTATATAAAATTCTTATTGCTCTGTGCATGCAAAACTATATCTATTCTGTATAAAATGCACATGCATATTATTGTTAATATATATCTTTATACAGAATGGTTGAATTGGACATACATAATTTTTTTGATGGGAAAATACATTAGAGTTCATGAATACTCAGTTCACTACATACTTTTTTGGAATGAATTAGATTCATAAACTGAGGTTCTCCTGCATACTATTTAAGAAAAAAATAGGCCTATAAGAAATTAACCACATGAACAACAAAAGTGTCAATGTTGAAAAATGCATGAAACATCTATTCTTTCATGAACTACAAATTACAACTGCTACTGTCTTTCTGGCAATGTAATGTAGGAATATACTATCTTACACATACTTATCAAAAGTTTCTTATGTGGAGAAGTGATGAAAGAAGGCAACAATTAGGAAGTTGCCAGGTGTACTGCAAGAGGAGAGAAATAAAAATATTAAAATATTTCCCATGAAAATAGTACAAAAATGTCTCGTATTTCATGTTTTACAAAATTTGATGTACCAATGGCCTTCTTTCCTTAGAAGAAGGGTAGCCAAATTAAACAATAACTTGTCTTTATAGGAGGGAAAAATACAGAATAAGCAGTCCCCAGTTACTATTTACAACATACAATGGGGGCAAAATGGCAGTACTTTTATCTACCCACCATATGAGCATTAGAAAAGAGGTGCAGTCCTAGGGGTGGTAAAGAAGAGCTTTAAAAGGGGTGGCAAAAACTGAGATTGTGACTCAGCATTCCTGATGAGATTTGTCTCCAAACATAAAAGACTGCTATTTGAATCTGGTCCATAGGGGTGCCACTTAAATCCCTAGAGTAGTGACTGCATAACTTCAGTACAACAAATGTTACAAAATATTTAGCACATTAAAGGATTCCTTCATTATTGGCATAGGTAATAGATTTTATTCTGCCTAATACCAGGTAATTTTACCTACCTGACTAGCTATTAATAATTAACTATCAAATGCAGTACAAGGTAGACAAAACTTTAATATAACAATTTCCCTTTTGATTATCCTAATTCAAAATTATATCTACCATTGAACTCCCAAAATATCCAAATGTCTAATATCTGATGGCACCTCAATTCTCTTCAGTGTGGATATGGGTTTGTACATACAATTGACCCTCCATTTAGCATACTAAAATAGGAGTGACTATTGGTCCAATGAAGTGAACTGGCTGTAGTTTCAGGCAAGTAGAACACAAGTAAATTTAGGAACAATAACAGTATAAACATTGTCATTATGGTGAAAGAAGTGAATGTGTGTGAGGGCAAGGCTGAATCAAGCCATCTAAACATTAGGACCCAAGGGCAGCAGAGTCCTAATGGTGGATTATACGCCCCATCCCCGTGAGAGCTTTGAATGAAGCAGAATATCAAGAAATTTTGTCAGACATGGATCTTCTCCTTAACAACAAAATAAATTAATATATTGAAAATAACAATATTATCCTTAAAGGAAACTTCACCTGCAATGAGGTGAATTAGGAGTTGGAAACAAGAGATAAGGCTGATTCCCGGGATATTACCCTTGTAGTGGGAACATGTATTGTAGTAATATTATATAATTATCTAATAAATATATCTCCTAGCAGATTTGCTCTAATGAATTTGTAATTCCCACACATCTGAGCATGCCCAGGCAGGCTAAGCAGTATTGTTCCTGCTTTCATAGCAGACATGCACTCTGTATCATGCTCTGGTTTATAGTGTCAGCATGTTGAACTTTTATTTAACCACCAAATATGGTGGCAGCAGTAAAACAAAATTTAATTTTGTGAAACAAAGGTTTACAAAAGTTTATAAAGGCAGATCATCCCAACAGGTGACCCTTTGGTCCATAACTAGGTTGGATGTAAAAAAGATAATGATAAAAAATAATGAAATAAAATAAAAATTATAATACAAATGATAATAAATAAAATAAATAAATGCATAGGTGTAGTTAAATGATAAACAAACAGGTGAATGGTAAATAATAATAGATAAACAGGTAAATGGCAAATAATGATAAATTGACAGATAACTAATAATAAATTAAAATCAAGCAAATAATTAACAGACAAATGATACTAAACAAATAATATAAAATAAATGGCAGTCATTACAGCATCTTGTTTAGATGTTTATCTAAACAAATCTTAAAGCTTCAAACTGAACTACATTGCACTGCCTCTGCAGGAACTCTATTCCATTCATTAACCACATGCTTGGTAAAGTTGTTTCTACCCACTTCCAAATTAAATCTATTTCCTGACAGTTTGAGACCATTATTGCTAGTCAGATTCTCATTCAGTGTAAAAATTTTGTCACTTTTGATGTTGTCAATCCCCTTTAGAATCTTAAAGACCTGTATCAAGTCACCTCTGAGCCTATGCTTTTTTAGGGAAAACAGATTCATATGTTTTAGTCAATTTTTGTATGATTTATTTTTGATATTTGGAATTAGTTTTGTGGCTCGCTGTTGTAATTTTTTTAATCTGTCAATGTTTTTAATGAGATTTGGTGACCATATGGAAACAGCATATTCCAAATGTGGACGAACTAACGATTTATATAGCTTGTTAATAAGAGATGGACTTTTGAAGTCAAAGGATTGCGCAATCAGTCCTAGAATCTTATTTGATTTCTCAGAGGCTGAGATACACTGCTTAGATGAATTTGCCTATGCAGATGATATACTCAACATTGAATCATCTTCACACGCTGCAAGTGAATCCTTAAATCTATGGAATGCGGTACTCACAGAGTATGGACTAAAGCTAAATCTTGGTAAAACTGAAATAATGGTAGTAAGCAGGAGAGAAGAAACATTGAACATGGAGATCAATGGAGTACCTATTCAGCAGGAAGAATCCGTAAAATATTTAGGAGTCACCTGGGATGGCAAAGCAAAACATGAAAGTGCAGTAGAAGCCAGAATTGCCTATAGCCAAAACCTAGGGCTACTATACCCATTGATGAAATATCGAAATGTCCCTACCGTAGTTAAAATAGTGATATACAAGAGTATTCTTAGACCCATACTGACATATGGATGTGAATCTTGGACTTTAACAATAAAGACCAGCAGCAAAGCCCAAGCAGCAGAAATGAGAGCATTGAGACTCATCAAGGGGGTTATGAGGTTTGACCACATATGCAATGATGCAATTAGGCAAGAGTTGGAGGTAGAGAGCAACTTAGAGTTTGTAGAACATGCACAACTAAGATGGTTTGGACATATTGAATGAATGGATCAGGAAAGGACCCAAAAGAGATGGCATTATTGGACACCAACCGGTAAGCGACCCGTTGGACGACCCAGAAAGAGATGGATAATGAATATTGATGATAGGCTATGCCAACGGGGCACAACGCTTGAACAAGTACATCAAAACCGGATCTTCAACGACAGAGGAAGTTGGCGGTATCTCATACTGACAGGTGGCAACGCCTAACAGGAGTCTGGTAAAGGTAAAGATGATTTGAGATTGTAACTGATAATTATGCAGAGATCCTTTTCACTATTCACTTTAGTTAACAAATTTCCAAATAACTTGCAATTGTACTTACTGTTATTTTTACCTATGTGCATAACTTTGCATTTACTTGTGTTAAATTTCATTAGCCACTTTCTGTAATTTACCTAAATCTTCTTGAATATTTTATTGATTTAAATGATCATTTACCATTCCGCACAATTTTGTATCATCAGCAAATTTGGAGACAATACATTTTAGTCCGTGGTCTATATCATTTATATATACTGTACTACGAATAGAAGTGGCCCAAGAAAGGAACCATGAGGAACTCCACTCATAACAGTTTTCCATCTAGATGTTTTGCCATTTAAAACAACTCTGTTTTCGATCATTCGACCAATTTCTGGTCCAACTTAATAGGCTACCACTTACTCTATGTGAAGCTAATTTAGTAATAAATAGCTTTTTGTGGGGGACAGTATCAAAAGCTTTTGCAAAGTCTAAATAAGTCTAAATCTATTAAATCCTAAAACTAGTGCACTAGTTTTTGCTGGTTATTACCTACCTAGTTGTATTTACCTAGTTGTATCTTACGGGAAGGGGAGCTATGCTCGTGGTGTCCCGTCTTTATATCTTGCTTGCTCTTAAACTTGTGTATGGTTTTTGCACACACTATTTTTTTTTTCCAGTTTGTGTGTGTGTATTTACCTAGTTGTATCTTATGGGAAGGGCAGCTATGCTCATGGTGACCCACCTTTGTATCTCACTACGTCTAGTTTGCTCTTAAATTCGTGTATGGTTTTTACACACACTATTGTTTTGTCCAGTTTGTTCCAAGTGTCCACCACTCTGTGTGGATTTTTTTTTTCTTTTTTCAGATTTCTTCTATAACCATCCTTTTTAATTTTTTTCCATGTCCTCTTGTGTTTCTCTTGTCCTAATTTAGTAGGTCCTTTCTATCAAGTATTTACATGCCTTTCATGATTCTGTAGATGGTCAGTAGGTCGCTTCTCTCTCTTCTTTGTTCCAAAGTCAGTAACTTCAATTTAGCCAGTCTCTCTTCATATGACAAATTTGAAAGTGCTGGGTCCATTTTCATGGTTGCTCTCTGGATTCTGTCAATTTTCTTTATATTCTTTTTGGTAATGGGTGACCATAATGTTGCAGTATACTCCAGTCTAGACCTTATTAGTGTTTTTCTTGTCCCAATTTAGTAAGTCCTATCTATCAAGCATTTACATACCTTTCATGATTCTGTAGATGGTCAGTAGGTTGCCTCTCTTCTTTATTCCAAAGTCAGTAACTTTAATTTAGTCAGTCTCTCTTCATATGACAAGTTTGAAAGAGCTGGGGCCATTTTCATGGTTGCTCTCTGGATTCTTTCAATTTTCTTTATATTCTTTTTGTTAATGGGTGACCACAATGTTGCAGCATACTCCAGTTTAGACTTTATTGGTGTGACTAATATCTTTTTAATAATTTCTTCATCTAAATAGGTAAATGTCAATTTTATTGTTCTTAGCAAGGAAGGTAGCACATTTAGTAGCACATGTAGTAGCACATTTGTAAAATATGACTTATTGACCCACTGTTGGAGAATGAGATAAGATGGACAGAAAATCTGTATATTTCGACCACTATCTGTGGTCCTCTTCAGCAGAATGATACATAGGGTGGAGTATGAGAATATATATAGCTAAGAGGGGTATGTGCCCTTCAATTGTTCCCTATCCCCAAATGTACCCCTCTTAGCTATATATATCCTGATACGCCACACTATGAATCATTCTGCTGAGGAGGACCATTGATAGTGGTCGAAATATACAGATTTTCTGTCCATCTTCATTCTTCGACAGCGGGCCAATAAGTCTTGTTCTTAGCAAGTTATAGGATTCTCTGACAATTTTGTTTATTTGTTTATCAGAGGACAAGTCGTTTGTGATAATAACTCTCAGGTCTTTTTCAGATCCCACTTTCTTCACTTCCTTAGTTCCAATTGTACACTGTCCTGATATTCTTTTTTTACCTTTTCCAAACTCCATTATGCTTCATTTCTTAATGTTGAAGTCCACTTCCCACATCTGACTCCATTTCCAAACCTTGTTTAGGTCTCTCTGTAGTGATTCACAGTCTGTTTCAGTTTTTGCTTTCCTCAACAATCTAGCATTGTCTGCAAAGAGGCTCATGTAATATTCCACATCTTTATCCATATCATTCACATAAATAGCAAACATTATTGGAGCCAGTACAGATCCCTGCAGGACTCCACTAATTACCTCCCAACCTGAACACTTTTCTCTGAGCACTACTCTCATTTTTCTACCATGCAGGAAATCCTCTATCCAGTTTAGTAGGTTGCCTTGTATCCCTCCTATGTTTTCCAATCTTTTTAACAATTTTTTGTGTGGTACTTTGTTGAAAGCTTTTTGTAAGTCTAAGAAAGCACAATCAGCCCATCCACCCCTTTCTTCCATTATATCTATTAGTTTTGAATAGAAACAGATTAAATTTGTAGCCCATGATCTTATCTGTCTGAATCCAAATTTTCTCAACTTTATTATATTGTTTTCTTCCAGGTGTTCTACCCATCTATTCTAGATCATTTTCTCACAAATTCTGGCTACAGTGCTTGTCAGGGAGACCAGACTGCAATTAGTTAGTTCTTCCTTGTTTCCTCCTCTATACCTGGTTGCATCTTACAGGAAGACCTACGCAGTTGGTGTCCCACCTTAGTATCTTGCAGTGTCTAGTTTCCTCTTAAATTCATGTATGGTTTTTGCAAACACTATTGTTTCGTCTAGTTTGTTCCAAGTGTACGCCGCTTTGTGTAGAATTTTTTTTTTTTCAGATCTCTTCTATAACTATCCTTTTTGAGTTTATTTTTCCATGTACTTTTGTGTTTCTCCTGTCCCAATTTAGGAAGTCTTCTCTATCAAGTATTTCCTCTGTCTCTCCCTCATTTTCATAGTTAGGTTCAGACTACCAATATTACAGGATTGCAAAAAGACTATTGAGGCATTCTCAATGAGATTGCCCCCCCCCAAAAAAAAAATCCTCTGATTTTGATGAAATTTTGTTTATAGGTAGTTATAGGGCCCTAAACACATTTCTGATATTTAAAGGTAAATATGAACAACCATTCAAGAGATATGACTTCAGATAATTTGGCACTCATGAATTGACAAATAATTTATAAATACATGGTGTTCACTTATAAGTTAATTACATGAAAATTATCATGATAAACAACCTTTATATGGCTGTTTATAATAGCCTGGAGATGTGCTTTATTTCTTATTAAAATAAAGGTACCGGTAATTAATTAGATTAAGTGTGAAAAATATGTATAGTTGATGGACAACATATAAATATGGCAATCGCCTATATATTAATTATATGAAAAATACTAGCATAAAAATATTTTTTTTACTGATTCTAATAGTCAAAGCTTATGCCTTCATTTTTCTCATCTATAAAATCTTTCCAGTTTTGATAACCCAGGGGTCAAATCTTGACCTCAAAATTTTGGTAAAGTGATATCTTTTATTTTTCAACCTAAGAGTTCTAAAGCTCTGATATTTGGTTTCTCTTTTTCTGATTCTAAATATACATACATACATACATATACCAAGGCTTTTTCCCCCTTACAAGGGAGGTAGCCAAAAAGGAAAAGGCATAAAATCATTCCCACCCATTCCAACCCTGAATACACTCCACACCCCTCCACCCTCCCTCTTATCTTAGCACCTCCTGGATGACGGGTCATCCCTGCACCTTGTCCACTGCTCTGGGTCAGAAGCAGTGTTGCAAGACACAGCACATCCACAGCAAGGCCGCTTCATTAAATCGGCGACCCCCCCTCTCCGTCCCCCCATGCATAAAAGGAGAAGACAGGGAGAAATCCCTTCGGGCTGCATCAAATTTTGCTCACACATACCACCTCACCATCCATCCCCCCGCCCATTCCACCTCATGCATCACAACATCATCCACATACAACCATTCTCCATTCACCCGTCTTCTGTCCTCTCCCACTACACGTTTACCTATCTCTTCACTTAACTCTTCCTATCATAATCCTATTTACCACTACATAATCCATTAACGCTCTATCTACCACCCTTCCCTCCACCACCCTCTCCCATGTGTACTTATGCTTGACTTTCTTCCGAAACACTGTATTTGCTATCATCAACTCTCTTTTTAGACACATTTCCACCATCAACTCTCCACTACGATTCTTTCCTGGAACTCCACATTTCCCAACCATTCCATCGATTGGACCATTTCCTACCCTAGCATTAAGGTCTCCCAGTACTATTACATTGAAATTTCTTCCTAAATCCTCTATGCACTCATTTAAATCTATCCAAAAGGCCTCCCTTTCTTCTACACTCTTCTCACTGCCAGGCCCATATGCACTTACAAAGACCCACATCTCCTTTCCCAGTTTCACCTTCATCCACATTATCCTTGAGGAAACCTCCTTCCACTCCACTACACGTTTACCTATCTCTTCACTTACTAGAATAGCCACCCCTTCCCTCCCTCGCCCTCTCTTCACTCCTGATAACCTCCCACTTACACTCCCAAACTTACACTCACCCTTCCCTTTCAGCTTAGTTTCACTCAAAGTCAACACATCCATCTTTCTTCTCACAAACATACTACCTATCTCTTCCCTTTTACTCTCATCTGTACCACATCCATGCACATTAAAAGACCCAAACCTTAGGATGCTGGTCGTAAAACTCCCAGACCCTCTTATGCCTTTACTTTTTCATTTAGGAATGTTCCCTGTGGGGCTACAAGGAGAAGGATGCCCAGTCCCAATCCCTGTCCCTTTCTTCTCGCCTCTTACTATCCAAGTGGGAATACTTGGTGGCAGTATTCTTTTCCCCCACCATAGGGAATTCCCCCACCACAGAAAAAGAATACTCAGAGAAATGGTACAGGACAGCAACATGGGGTTGGGGGACAGCATAACGGAGGGACAGTCGTAGTATAAAAGTGTCATCATATCTCTATGAACAGATTTTTCCTCTATCATAGACAAAATGATGTGTGGCTCTGGTCCATAGAGGCGCCCCATATAGACCCTAAAGTATCAACTGCATGCTACTTTGCCACAATAACAAGCATAAAAAAAAAAAAAAAAAAAAAAAAAAAAAATTATATACAGTTGGATAACAAGAGAAACACCTCCTGGAGATGAGACAGAGAAGATAAAAAGGGTGGAGTAATATTTGTGGTGAGAAGTGACATAATGGTGAAAGAAACAAATCTGAGTGATGGCAGGGCAGAAACAGTTCACCTAAGGATTAGTACTAAAGGGCTGAATAAAAGACTTCATGGTGGCACATGTTCTCCTCAAGAATAGAGCTTGAGATGACAATATCATGAAATGTTATTGGAGACAGCCCTTTTCCTAAAGAAAAATATTGAACAAAGTAGTAACATAATCTTTATTGGAGATTTTAAGTGTAGTGAGGTCAACTGGGAGGATTGGGAAGCAAATGGCAAAGCAGATTCCAGGGATATACCCCGTTGAGTATAGCAATGGAGAACACAATGACCCAGTAGGTAAAGGAAGTGACCCAGGTAAAAGGAGATGACACTCACACAGGATTAGACCTGTTACTAACCAGAACCTGACATCATCAGCTCCTTGAACTACCTTTGCCCAATAGGAAAAACTGACCATGTTACAATTGGATTTCAGATGGAGGATGAGGATATACAGCCATGGAGTGATTCACATTGGCAATGGAGACTCAATTTTAGGAAAGCAGATTACTTAGGGTTGAAGAAATTCTTTGAAGAAACAAACTGGGAGGAATTCATGAATACCACAGGAATATGGAGGGAATGGGAAATCATTCTTTACATTTACAACATAGGAGTGAACAAAAATATGCCAAAGACTACAGAAAGGAAGAAGCTAAAGCAGGACTAGTTTAACAAAAAGTGTGAGATTATGAAAAAGGCCAGGGGCATGGCTTGGGGAAAATTGAGGAAGAAAAGAAGTAATAAAACAAAAGAAGCTTGCAATCAAGCTAGAAATGACTACACAAGAATTTGAAAGGAGAAAGCAATTTTGAAAGAGGTGTTGTAGATAAATGCAAAGATAAACCAAAACTGTTTTACAGGTTTATAAATGGTAAATTGAGACAGGGAAGAAATCACTAAGTTAATAGTGGGTGGTGAGGTCTTTGAAGAGGCCTTAGCTCAGGCAGAGATAATGAAGGTTTCCAATCAATCTTCACAGTTTTTTGGAGACAAGTGAGGGGAGCAAAACTGGTTCAGCAGATATAAATGTAGAAGTGAGGGAAGTGCTCAATCTCCTGGGATCATTGGATGTGACAAAAGTTTCAGGACCTGACAGGATCTTAAACTGGATACTTAAAGAATGTAGGGAATAACTAGTGGACAAGATCCATAGTTTCATTACATATTCATTGAAAGAAGGCATTGGGGCTCTTGATTGAAAAAGGGCAAATGTGGTGCTAATTCACAAAGATGGAAACAAGAAAACATCACTACATTATAGCCCAGTATCACTAGCCAGCACAATAGTGAAATTATGTGAAAGGATTGTGGAAGATCAATAGACTAAATATCTTGAAAAGATGTACATTTTAAATGAGAGTCAATTTTGCTTCACATCTGGAAGGTCATGGGTGTTGAACCTTTTAAGCTTTTATTCGAGAGTGATTGATATGCTGCAAGAGAAAAAGGGGTGGGTAGATTGTGTGGACCTCGACCTAGAGAAGGCATTTGATAAAGTACTTCACAGTTGCCTATTGTGGAAATTGGAGCATGCTGAAGGACTGAGAGGCAAATTATTAGAATGGATTAAAGGCTTTTTGAAGGAAAGATACATGAGGACAGTAGTAATGGATAAGATGTCAAGCTGGAGAGCAGTAACAAGTGGAGTTCAACAAGGTTCACTGCTTGAACTAATAATGTTTCTTGTCTGTGTCAATATGATGGAAGAAACAACAAGCTTTGCCAACATGTTTGCAGATGATGGCAAAATAATGAAAAGTGAAAAACAAGGAGGATGGTAGAATACTGCAAAAAGATCTAGATATCATTTTTGCATGGAACCAAGAATGGGAAATGAGTTCAATACCCCAAAAAAAATGCAAAGTATAGGAAATGGACAATAGCAGCAAAAAGCCATCCTCATTGAAACCCTGATACATCTAAGACTGGAATATGCATCAGTAGTATGGTCCCTAGAGTGAAGAATATAAGTAAGACTGAGAGAATACAAAAGGGCAGCAACCAAACTGGTCCCCAACCTGGCATTTAAACCATGTGAGGAAAGACTGAAAGTACCGAGTCTGCCAACTTTGAAAGAGTGAAGACAAAGAGGTGGCATGATTACAGTATTCAGGTCACTAAAGGAGATAGACTGCATTGATAGATGAAATCTATTGATTAAAGATGGGAGGGATTTAAAAGGTCATGTCAAAAGGATGTGAAAAAATAGTTTTCCATATAGATGCATAAATATTTGGAATAGCTTAGGTGATATAGCCCAAGCTCAAACAATACATAACTTCAATCTAAATATGATAATTGGAAAGCAACGATATAAAGTTGGAATTGTACATGAATTTCAGTCTAGGTATGTTGGAAAATTATAGAATAGGAAATGGGACCCAATGAGCATTGCTCCTTTCTTGTATACTACAATTAGGTAAATATACGCAGATCCATGAAGATCTCTGCTTTTTGTTACCCCACATGGACACTTTCAATACAAAGCGACCCTAGTTGGCATGAAAAATAGAAGAGCGTCTTTCCAACGCCTTGTCTACTGGCTAGTTGAGGGACTACCAGGCATCAAGGCACACTCTGATGAGATCAGTGTTTTTGTTTACATGTGGGAGGATAGTATGACATGGTTGTAAAGTTTACTCAACAAATTAGAACAAGCCCAACTTACTGTAAACTTGAAGACGAGAGCCTTCAGCAGGAGCACCATTGAGTATATAGGACATCAAGTTGGATAGAACTGCATCACACCATTGGAAGCCAGGGTGAAGGACATCGTAGAATATGTCCCGAAGACAAGAAGCATCAGAAGATTTATGGGTATGTTAGGATCCTATTAAAGGTACTGTCCACATCTTGCAGATGTAGCTACTCCTTTAATCTGCATGCTATCTTGTAATCATTTCAGGTGGGATGAAGGCACAGATGCAGCCATTGTGGAATGTAAGAGACTCCTTAAGGACAGCTCAGTCTTGATAGCTCCAGATTCTGTAAGACATTTTACTTGTTCTGCAATACCAACAATGTGGCCATAGGTGCTATAATAGCTCAAGAGAAAGATGGTGTCATGAGACCCATCTCATTCATATCCCAGATGGGCATTAGCACTCCAGGGATATGAGTTATGCATTAATCAAAGCACATACCTGGAAAACTTAATAAGGTGGCTGATACATTGTCATGCCTAAACAAAATATGTGTCTTACTTTGCACACTTAAACATTTTTTCCATGGAGGGGGGATATGTAATGTATGCAATATCTATGTAGTAAATAAGAACTGGTAGTAAGCTATTCTCTTAGTCACTGGTACATGGAACGTGGAACATGGAACAAAGAATTCCCAGTCTCACCATACCAGAGCACAACAAGGATGCATCTTTGTGCCAATGCCAGCCCTGGTGATATGCAGAGGAAAAAGGCAACCAGATGTAGTGCCAAGAAGTTTGGGACCTACAGAATCTGACAAGTAATAGATGGGTAGCTGTAAAATGTATGTAAGCCTCACGAAAGCACAACCAATGTAGAAGTTGGTGAAACCATTGCAAATAGTGATCACAGGTTAGATTCAAGCTGCAAAAAAAAAAATAATAATAAATAAATAAATAAATAAATAAATAAAATAAATTAGAATAGATACTTGTGTATCTAAAATACCGGATTTCACTAAAGCTCAGGTCATAGGACTATGTCAGGAGCTTCAGCTTACAGAGTAGGAGGGAAAATTAAGAGAAAGAGCTGTACATCAGATGTGGGAAATATTTCAAAATATGCTTACTAAGATGATTCATACTGTTTAAGGACAGATGTCCTCCAAATCAGCCTCACCCAAAATGGCTTGACAAAGGAACTGAAAAAAGTATTGCTAAAAAAAAATATAGGCTTATAAGAAATACAAATGTTCTGGTGCACCTAACAACTATCAAAGTTATGTGATAGTACAGAGGGATTTAAAAAAAGACAATAAAAAAAGCAACAATATGAAATGAATATTGCTGATAAATCCAAAGAATTCCAAAGAATTCTATAGTTACATTATAGATAAAAATGTTATTAGGAATCACATTGGCCCACAATCCTCTGCTTATTGTCAACTTCAATATTCAAATGAAGGAATGTGTGATATTCTTAAACAACTATTTTACCTCAGTATTCATAAATGAAACACCTCAAAATGAAGTCCTAACTGAAGCCTGTGATATGTCTAGGGAAAACGTACTACTGTAAATATAACTAAAGAAAATATGACATACATACATACATACATACACCAAGGGTTTTTTCCCCTTACAAGGGAGGTACCCATGGACAAAGGGCATAATAAAGGCATAAATCCATTCCCACCCATTTCATTCCCACCCATTCCACTTCCATTCACATGAAAGAAATAACGGTGAAACAGAAAGAAATAAGTGACCAAATAAAGAACCTTGATGTCAGAAAGTCGTATGGGCCCGATGGAATAGCAAACTGGATATTGAAAGAATGTATAGATGAAATTACAGATAAAATACACAAGATAATTGATTTCTCACTCAAAGAAGGAAAAGTACCACAAGATTGGAAAAATGCAAATATTGTACCAGTATACAAAGGAAGAGATAAAGAAAATCCCACAAACTATATATCGGTATCTCTTACAAGCACAATTGCAAAAGCATGTGAGTTATTAAAAATAAATGGATTAAACACTTGGACGAGAACAACATACTAAACCCCAAACAATTTGGATTTAGAAGTGGAAGATCATGTAATACAAACTTAATATGCTTTTACTCAAGATTAATAGAAACAATATAAGAAAGAGATGGTTCAGTAGACTGTGCCTTCTTGGACTTACAAAAGGCTTTTGACAAAGTACCACACAAAAAGCTACTAAGAAAATTGAAACAATAGGTAGACAAGGAAAATTATTGGAATGGATTTTTGAACGAACGGAAGAAAAATGAGGGTAGTACTTAGAGAAAAGAACTCAAATTGGGTAGATATGATAAGCGGAGTCCCACAAGGCTCTGTATTGGCTTTGATAATTAATGTTTGCTGTTTATATAAATGACATGGATGAGGGCGTGGAAGGTTATATGAACTTCTTTGCAGATGATGCGAAACTATTGAAGAGAGTAAGTACGGAGGAAGATTTCAAATTTTTTCAAGAAGATCTAGACAAAGTCTGAAAATGGAGTAAAAAGAATGAAGTGAATTTCAACATTAAGAAATGTAGTACAGGTAAACGTCGACTTACGATGGCATTAGGTTTCGATAGAGCCATCGTAAGACGATCTCATCGTAAGTCGATCCCCACTCTGTTCCGTGGTCACTGTACCTAGGTATAATGGAATTTGGAAAAAGCAAAAATAGAATCTCAGGTCAATATAAAATTGGTACAAAGGAAGTTATAAAAGTAAACTCAGAAAGGGACCTAGGTGTAATTATCTCAAACGACATGACACCAGACAAACATGTCAACAAAATAGTTAGAGAAACTTATAGCTTAATAAGATCAATGAAAGTGGCCTTCAACTACATGGATGAGGAAATGGTAAAGAAGATACCAGTTACACTGGTAAAACCATAATTGGAATACACAATATCTCTATGAACACCTAATAAAAAAAAAAAAAAAAAAAAAAAACTAGAAAGAATTCAAAGAGCAATGACAAAGATGGCACCAACACTTTGCAATTTGACATATGAACAAAGATTGGACAAACTAAACTTATCAACCCTAGAACAAAGATGAAGAGGTAATCTGATAACCATCTATAGAATTATGAAAGGGATGGAAATTCTTGATAGGGATGACCTACTAAAATGGGACAGAAGAAATACAAGAGGACACGAGAAGAAACTTAAGAAAAGACAGTTACAGAAGAGATCTGAAAAAGAATAGCTTTCCACAATGAGTAATAGATATATGAAACAATCTGAAAGAGGAAACAGTGAATGCTAAAACTATACATGATTTTAAGAAAAAACTGGATGCAGAAAGATACAACTGTGGGTCACTATGAACATAGCTCTCCTCCCGCAAAATACAACTAGGTAAATACTAGCTTTCCTATTTCATCACTTACCAGCAGAGCCACTCCTTCCCTCCTTTAACCCCTCATCACTCCTGACACTCTCCCCACCACAATCCCAAACTCAAAATCATCCCTCCCTTTCAATTTTGTCTCACTTAATGCTAACATATCCATCTTCCTTCTCACAATCAAAATGTCAATCTTTTCATTTTTAATCTCATCTGTAATACAGCTACTCACATTTATTGACTTATATTCTATGGTTCTGGTTGGATTTCTCCTTCCAGACCCTTTTATGCCTTGACTTCTTGTGGGATGAACATACAGAAAGCAGGATCCCTAGTTCCATCACTCCATCCCACTTTGTTGCCTTTTACAACTCCCATGGGAATCACAGTGGTAGAATTATTTTCCCCACCTCTACATCAGGATGAAGAGGTAGCCAAAGAAAAAGTACAGGATAGTTTCAAGGAACAGCATAAAGAAGAGACAGTTGTAGAATAAAAGTAGCATCATTCCTCTAGAAGTAGAAATATCACTCTAATATAGAGAAGCTGTGTCTCCAGTCCATAGGGGCACTCTAAACAGTCCCTATGGTGTTGGTACCATGGAATCACTACTGCATAACATCAGGCAGTCAATACCCAGTATGGAGTAGGTGGGGAGCCTATGCCAAGAGACACAGAGTAGCTGTGGCTAAAACTGTCACCTATGCCTTATGTGATTGGACTGTTGGGGTAGCTAACAATCACTGCTGGGAATTAGAGAGAAGAGGAGGATTCAATCCCACATATAAGCAACTGCAAAACCAGCATGCTTCTGATTATGCCACCAGGGTATAAGTGTACAAATCTTGTATGCCTCCTTTTCTGATTTCTTTTTGTATTCCATGATGTAATGAAAAGTTATTAGTACATGATCTACTTTTCCCGACATATGACTTGTCAATCTCATTGTTCATTCTTGTAAACATTAAGTCCAGTGATGCTCTTCTGTATATATCACTGATCTATCTATATGCTCGCAATGAAAATGTAAATCTAGGATTACACGAGTGAGAGTCACACCCTAGACCACTGTCCCCGCATATTTAATTCATTTTACACTCACATTCATTATTATCCATTATTTCATTACATTCATTACTATTATCTACTACCTTATCTATCTTATATTTATGTTTATCTATCTATTCATTTATCTATTTTATTCTCTTTTATTTATTCATCTTGTTTATCTTTATTATTATTATTACTATTATTATTATTATTATTATTTCAATTTTATTTATTTTCTATTTTTTGCATTCACAGCTTACAAAAGTTAGGGGACCATTGCCCTAGGCTGACTAGTCTTAATGAATCATGATCCTTTTAAACTGGTATCCATCCTATATGTATAAAACTGGCTTACATTGACCAAAAATAAAAAAAAGCATAAATACAAGAAATATGGTACATTGGAGCATTACCAATATTTTCCTAAAGTTTTAAAACAGTTAATGTCTTTACACTATATACATTTAGATGGAAAAAAGAAGAAAAAAAAAAAACTTACCAATCCATTCTCCTTATTTACCAGGCCAATCTGGCCAATAATTTATGTGATAACGATGAGTAGATCCTTCAAACAAGCGGTCAAGCCACATGTTAAGACCCTCCAGCAACTGCTCTTCAAACAACACATTGCTATAATAATTCAACAATGGTTTCTGAAAAATAATACAATGAAATAGTTACATATACACTCTTGTTCAGGACAAAAACACTAATTACATGCTCTTTCATGCAGTACTACTCCATTCCAATATATAAACCATAAATATCTCTTTGTTTGTGCTCCGTAGAAGAGGAAAATTCTTGGTTATACAACAAAAGAAGGAAGCCTGGTTTGTATTGAATGGGAGGGGAGCAATTGTGGATGTCCACAATGAAGTCTCTGCAGTCTTCATTTGACATAATAAGAGAATATGCAGGAAAACAATGATAAGTTTGAATCAAAGGACACCAGAGACATCTAAGGGCGCCACACCAAGTATGATGTAAATAGGCGTTTTGAAACACCAGCAGAATATATGATGAAGAATCATTTTCAGGCTCTGATAAATATGAGAGAAGAAATTTAAGTCAAATCTTAGACTTAGAAAGGGAAATGAGTAAAAATAGAAAATGGTGGGAGAATGAAGTCATGGATCTAAAGAAAGAAATTGTAGAATTAATGGATTGCTTAGCCCAAGCTAACATCGAGATTTACGACCTAAGAAAAACAAACTCAGAACTAAGAACCGAACTTACAGTAATGAAAAATTATATAATAGAGGTTAAGCATGAAAATGAAAAGAGGAATATTAATTATACTGTCAATAGTGAAAGCTTAAAAAAAGAGGTAAATAAAAAAATATATATATATACAAAA
The DNA here is from genome assembly GCF_046742065.1 of Oratosquilla oratoria. NCBI lineage: Eukaryota > Metazoa > Arthropoda > Malacostraca > Stomatopoda > Squillidae > Oratosquilla > Oratosquilla oratoria. The sequence goes on along the minus strand of NC_134809.1, from coordinate 38,810,967 downwards.
TGAACATCGCTGATAAATCCAAAGATAATCCCAAAGAATTCTATAGCTACATTAGAGATAAAAAGGTTGTTAGGAATCACATTGGTCCACTATTATCTGCTGATGGTCAACTTGAATATTCAAATGAAGGAATGTGTAATATTTTAAACAATTAATTTTAGCTCAGTATTCGTAAATGAAACACCTCAAAGTGAACTCCAAACTGAAACCTGTGAAAAGTCTAGGGTAAACTTATTCACTACGGTAAATATAACAAAAGAAAAAATTAAAAGGTGTATAGATAAATTCAAAGTTAATAAAACACCAGGGCCTGATGGTTGGCATCCAAGAATCTTAACCACTTCACTCCGGACTTAAATCTCGCGGGCAGCAGCCAATGCCAGCCGTACGACGTGTCGTAATAATACTCGCATCATAAAATATAGTCACCGCTTATATCGATCGTTCTCTCTTTCACCCGTGAATTTTGAAAAACACAGAGAATGGGATTCAGGGCACATTTGGGAGAATGTAAAAACACAGGGGCGACTACAATAAATATAATCAAGATGTCGATATGGCAGCGTCGCGAATCCACTTGCTCCTCATGACGCCTACGTAGGCGGCACCGTATGGAAGGGGTTAAAGGAAATTAAAAATGTGATTGTTGTTCCATTAGAAATTATTTTCAAGAAATCCATCATATCCAGAGATGTCCCAAGAGAATGGAAGCTAGATAACGTTACTCCCATATTCAAAAAAGGTGACAAAAAGAAACCAAATAACTATAGACCTAAAAGTTTGACTTCAATTGTAGGAAAAATAATGGAAACTATCATCAGAGATGCTATCGAACATCATTTAGAAAGTAACCGTTTGATAAATGATAGCCAGCATGGTTTCAGACGGAAACATTCTTGCGTGACTAACTTACTCCAATTCTACAACATAGTTATCTCGAATTATGACTAAGAAAAGGAAGACTATTGTGCAACAAAATAGATTTTGAGAAATTCAGAAAATTCTTTTAAAATACAAATTGGGAAAACTTCTTAAATGAAGAAACAAAGATGGACAAGAAATGGAACATATTAAAAGATATTTACAATGAGGTAATAAACAAATACGTACAAAAAAAGAGAAGCAAGAAAGGGTGTACATTAAGTGCTGGTATAACAAAAAATGTGGTGAGGCTAAAGATAGAAGAGGCAAAGCTTGGAATAGATGGAAAAAGAAAGAAAATGGGTAAATGGCAAATATATATCAAACTAAGAAATGAATGTATAAAAATATGCAAGGAAGAAAAAAATATGAAAAAGACATAATAGACAAATGTAAGGACCAACAGGTTTGTAAATGGTAAACTAAAAAATAAACTAGAAATAGTGAAACTGTGTCAAGGGAATGATGAATATATAGATGTAGAAATGGTTGAAATTATGAATATTTTAAATCTGTATTCACAATTGAAAATATACAAAATTGGGATGAAGGACATAGAGAAAGATCTCCTGCAATGAAAGATATAATTGAGACACAGAAAGAAATAAGGGACCAAATAATAAACCTTGATGTCAGAAAATCACACAGTCTGGATGGCATTGCAAATTGGATACTAAAAGAATGTATAGATGAACTAACAGACAAAATATATAAGAAGGAAAGGTACCACAAGATTAGAAAAATGCAAATATTGTACCAATATATAATGGGAGAGATAAAGAGGACCAACAAACTATAGACCAGTCTCCCTTAAAAGCACAATAGCTAAAATATGTGAGAAAATGATCTAAAGTAGATGGATTAAACATCTGGTAGAAAATAATCTACTTAATCCAAAACAATTTGGCTTTAGACATGGAAGATCATGTATTTTCCTAGTTGTATTTTGTGGGAGGAAACCTATGCTAGTAGTGACCTGCAGTTGTATCTTTCCACATCCAGTTTTTTTCTTAAAATCATGTTTAGTTTTAGCACTCACTGTTTCCTCTTTCAGACTGTTCCATATATTTATTACTGTGTGGAAAACTGTTTTTTTTTTCAGATCTCTTTTGTAACTGTCTTAAGTTTCTTCTCGTTTCCTCTTGTATTTCTTTCTGTCCCATTTTAGTAGGTCATCCTTATCAAGAATTTCCATCACTTTCATAATTCTGTAGATGGTTATCAGATTACCTCTTCAACTTCTTTGTTCTAGGGTTAAGTTTAGTTTGTCCAATCTTTGTTCAAATGTCAAAATGCAAAGTGTTGGTGCCATCTTTGTCATTGCTCTTTGAATACTTTCCAGTTTATTTATTTATTTATTTATTCATTTATTTATTGTACTAGGTGTCCAGAGAGATGCTGTGTATTCCAATTTCAGCCTGAGAAAGAAAATAAGATTCTAGGACTGATTGAATGATCTTTGACTTCAAAAGTCCATTTCTCTTTAACAAGTTATATAAATTGTTAGTCTGTCCACATTTGGTTACTGAATCTCATTAAAGACCTAGTTATGGACCAAAAGGTCTCCTGTCAGCTTGCTCTGCCTTTGTAATCCTTCCTGCAGAGGCTGTGCAATGTAGTTCAGTTTGAAGCTTTAAGAATCATTTAGACAAACACCTAAGCAAGATGCTGTAATGACTGTCATTTATTTTATATTATTTGTTTGTTTTGTTATCATTTATCCGTTTATTATTATTTGCTTGATTCACAATTATTATTATACATCAATTTATCATTATTTACTATCTACCTGTTTGTTTATCATTTAATTATACCAATGCATTCATTTATTTGATCTATTATTATCTATATAATTATATTTTTATTCATTTATCATTATTATAATTTATTTCCAAATCTGACCTAGTTATGGACCAGAAGGTCTCCTGTTGGCATGCACCTTTGTAATCCTTTGTAATCTTTGTAAATGACAAAGATGGCACCAACACTTTCAAAATTGACATATGAACAAAGATTGTCTAAACTGGAACTACCAACCCTGGAATCAAGAAGAGAAAGAGGAGATCTACTGGCCATTTACAGAATCATGAAAGGCATAGAAGTCCTTGACAGAGAATATTTATTTAAGTGGGATAAAAGAAAAATAAGAGGACATGAAATGAAACACAAAAAGGATAATTATAGAAGAGATCTGAAAAAGAATAGTTTCCCACACAGAGTGGTGGATGTCTGGAACAAATTGGACAAGGCAACAGTATGTGCAAAAACTATACAAAAATCTATGAACAAACTAGATGCTGAAAGATACAAAGATGCACTACAAGCATAGCTCCCTTCCCATATAATACAACTAGGTAAATATACATACATAAGTATTATTAATCAATCAATTTGTTACACCAGGTTTCTCCTCAAGGAGACCCACAGCCCCTAGTAATTGGCATTGGCCTCCAGTTTGGCCCACATGTATTTCAAGATTGTAAGTAGATTTACTGAAGGAAAGTTTTAAGTACTTACATTTGTTACTACAGACTCCTTCTTTGTATCTCCAGCTTCAACATCAGACTCTGTGTCTGACTCTACATCACTGAACCCCATGAAATCACCGCTGACTCCTGATTTAGCAGGCTGTGAACATGCAATATTGATTAGAATCCTTATCTAGTATATGTAAATTAATTACCATGAAATACAGTGAGAAACTAAATGAATGGGTATTACTTACTCTTTTACGCAATCCCTCAGGTTCTGTGACGGTCTGCCCATTTCCATACTGTCAATCAGAAAATTGGACACATTTTCTTTATCAAACACAATACAGACCTCTGCTTATCTCCTATGATTATTATCCTTTGTAGAGGGGGGGGGGGAGACTGAAGAAAATAATATTTTTTATGTCCTGAGTAATATTAAAAAAAATTCTATCGATATACCAAAAGGTTTCTTCCCCTTGTGAGGGAGGTAGCCGGTCAAGGCACCCACCACCAACCCATCCCATGCCCACCCAACACCCATTTGTTTCACTTTTATCTTAGCTCTTTGTGAATGAAGGGGTATTCCTGAGCCCCCACCCGTTGCCCAGGTCATTGATGAATACATACATACATACATATACCAAAGGCATCGTTGCATAATTTTTTTTACTTCTTCTTCACCAATTTTATAACTTCTCGATATTCTATTTTTACTTTTTCCAAACTCCATTATTCTATACTTTTTGATATTGAAGTTTACTTCCCACTTTTGACTCCATTTCCAGATTTTGTCTATGTTTATCTGTAATGATTCACAATCTTCTTCTGTACTTTTAGTATTTTTGTGTCATCTGTGAAGAAGTTCATATAACACTCCACTTCTTCATCCATGTAATTTATATATATATATCAAACATGATTGGAGCCAATACCAAACCTTGTGGGACACCACATATAATTTCTTCCCAATTTGAGTATTTGTCTCTAATTACTACTCTCATTTTTCTCCCAGTCAGGAAGTCTTCCATCCATTCCAATAATTTTCCTTTAATGCCACCTATTGATTCTATATTTCTTATTAGATTTTTGTGTGGTACTATATCAAATGCTTTTTGTAGGTCGAGAAAGGCAGTCTTCCCATCCATCCCTTTCTTGTATTATTTCTATTAGTCTCGAATAGAAGCAGATCAGGTTTGTTGTACATGATCTTCCTTGTCTAAATCCAAATTGATTTGGATTCAGTATATTTTTCCTTCCGGATGTTTAAACCATCTACTTTTGATACCTTTTTCACATATTTTTGTTATTATGCTTGTAAGGGAGACTGGTCCGTAGTTGGTTGGATTTTCCTTGTTCCCTCCTTTTATTTATTAGTACAATACTTGCTTTTTTTCCAGTCCTGTGGAACCTTTCCTTCTTTGAGTGAGTATTTAATTATATTGTATATTTTGTCTGTCAACTCCTCTATGCATTCTTTCAGTATCCAATTTGCAATTCCATCCGGACTGTGTGATTTTCTGACATTAAGGTTTATTATTTGGTCTCGGATTTCCCTCTGTGTTACAGTTATTTCCTTCATTGGGGGGGTATCTCTCTCTCTCTCTCTATTTCCTCACAGTTCTGTGAACTTTCAATTGTGAATACCGATTTGAAATGATTGTTCATAATTTCAGCCATTTCCACCTCTCTATATTCATAATTTCCCTGGCACAGTTTTTCCATTTCTTGTTTGTTTTTTAGTTTACCACTTACATACCTGTAAAATAGTTTAGGTTGTTCCTTGCATTTTTCCATTATATCTTTCATAGTTTCTCTTTTCATCTCTGCATATTCTTACATAATCATTTCTTAGTTTGATATATGTTTGACATATATTTGCTTTTTTTTTTCTTCTTTTTTTTCTTTTTTCTTTTTTTCCAAGTTTTGTCCCTTATCCTCACTACATTTTTTGTTGAACCAGCTTTTTATGTTTACTCTTTCTTCTGTTGTGGTACATGTTTGTTCACTCCCTCATTATAAATTTCTTTTAGTATATTCCATTTCTATTCCATCTTTGTTTCTTCATTTAGGAAGTTATCCCAGTTTCTGTCTGGCCAAATGAGGTGCATTGTATTTTGGTAGTAATGATAACTGGAAGGTGGTAAGATCTGAGGGCTACAACCACTTTCTATGAAGTTGTTGGGGTTAGGCAGGGGAATAGAAGGTGATGTCAGGAGAGGAGTGAGTGTAGAGGGCTTATGGGGGATCTGTGTGTGATTACGGATGTTGTTCATGATGGTGAGTCAAGTTGTGTTTGTAGATCAAACCCTCTGTCCATTACTGGATTGTTGACATACCAGATTGACAACTTGATGTTAAAGACAACACCCAAGATGAGGTCAGGGATGATGGCAATTTGGTTAAGGTTGGGCCTAAAGTTGTTTGGAATGGGGGTGGGTGGGTTACATGTTGACTGTTGTCATTGTAGATTTGTTATTATCATTGTGGATATATGGTTTATGTAAATGGCCCAATGGGAAGTCAAAAACTTTTAAACGAGTAATAGAGCTTGTGTTGGGAATGGTGAGATTGAGTGGTTTGCAGTGAAGTTTGGGGTGCACCAGGATTGTGTTGTCACATGAATGTGGTGGTATGGGAGGTAGATTCAAGATTAATAGGCATAGGATTAGAGATGGTTGGAGAGAGTGGGAGTGAAAGGCAAGCCAGTTGTTGTTTGAGGATTACAATGAACCTTAGGCTGGGTCAGAGGAGGGTGGAGGGCCTGAGGCTGTTGGTGACTTGAGTTTGGAAAGGTATGTTGTGGGAGGAAATTGAAAGTAAATGTGGGTACATGCAAGATGGTGAGATGTACAAGGGGAGAGGGTGGCAGTAAGTTGGAATTAAGACTTAGAGGAGAGAGGTTAGAGGATGGATAATTTTAAGTATTTAGGGTCACATGTAGCAGGCAATGGAGGAGTGGGTGTGAAGGTAAACTGTAGAGGGAACCAAATAAATGTCTTGAGGGAATGATTAGTGTTATGAAATTTAAGGACAGTTTTAAATGTATTTGAAATGATGTGTTTGAAAAGTATGGTGGGTGTTACAAGGATAGATAGTGAGACATGAGGTGAGGAAAGCATGAGGAAGAAAAAGATCTGGTACATAAGACTGATGAAATAATTCTGGGATGGTTTAGGCACATGGGAAGAATGAAGAAAGATTAGCAAAAAGAGAATGGTAGGTAGAGGTGGATGGAGTGAACTTGAGGGGAAGACCAAGAATGAGATGGATAGGGTAAAGGGTGCTTTGAATAAAATGGAAATGTCTGTTTCTGTTAGGCATGGAAAGGACAAGGCAAGAGATAGGTGTGAGTGGACAATGGTTGTGAATGAAACATACATTAATGCGACCTGAAGGGATCTTTCACCTTTGTTATTTTTGTATGAGGGGAAGAAGAGGGAGGGTTGCCATCTAAATGTACCAGCTGGCCCTGATAAGCATAAGCTGAGTCTTACTGTACTGGTTTTGACCCAGGCAGTGGAAGACAACAGAAATGACTCTTCATACACGAGGTGTTTTCATGAATGGGAAATGGGAGACAGATGAGAGTGGGATGAGCAGGAAAGGGTGTGTTGGATGGCTACAACCCATATATGGGGGAAGAAGCCTATTGGTATACAGATAGACTTCATAGTCATCTTATGTGGAAAGTAGACCATATTGGAGGGCTAAGAGTAGTTACTACTTGAATGGATGAAAGATTTTTGGATTATAAGGCATATGAAAATGGTAGTGATAAGATAGATACCAGGAAGGAAAACAGTGACCAGAAGAGTTCCACAAATTTCAGTGCTAGCACCTATAATATTTCTTATATATCATAGAACAAATCACTTGTAATTGTGAAGTCTTTCAAATAATCAACCCAACTGTCACTGGACTTGATCTGGGGACCATTACTGGCCCTTTGCTCTGCTGACCACACCACTGAGCATACCAAAAGGTTTTGGCTCTTTTGGTATATTTAGTGATGTGGTCTGTAGAGTGGGGGGCTAGCAGTATGATGGTCCCTGGATTGAGTCCCCCAACAGCCATACAATTATTTCTTATGTGAGATGATGGAAGGTACAATATGCTATGCCAACATATTTAAAGATAGCACAAAAATCATTAGATGAGTGAAAAATGAGGACTGCAGGCTATTGCAAAAAATCTAGATGCTATATTCAATGGAGTCAAGAATGAAAAAGTAATTCCAACACCTAAAACTGGCAAAGTATTGGCAATAACTCTTCCTTTGGGAACTAACCCATTACAAAAACAAAAAAGAGAGAGATTTAGGAGTGTAGATGAAAGACAACCTATCACCTCACAAACATATCAGCTGGATTGTTGCATAAGATTTAAGTGGCATTTCACTATATGGATGAAGAGAGACCAATGGCAGGTACCTGCATGTGGTGGTCCTGCAACATGAACAATAAAGCTGCCTATTTCAAATACTGTCAACCCCCTCACTTCCATCAGACGGTGTGGCCCTGAGACGCTGACACTCTGTCTCTAGACTAGACCCAAGGTCTTTGTCAATCAGCTTCAGCTGGATTTCTTACACCTTTTCACATATGGACAGCTGACAACCAGTAACTGCTCTCTTCTCCCTACAACTTTTGGGTGGTGACACAGAAACAGTCCTACATTGATACAAGATCAAGGGATTACAAAAGATAGCTACCAAATTGGTCCCCACCCTGGCAGATAAACTATATGAGTAAAGACTGAAAGCACTGTGTCTACCAACATTGAAAGATAAAAGAGAAAGAGGTGATATTATTACAGTACTGACAGAAGAGACCTCTTGATTAAGGATAGGGGTCTTTAAGAGGTCATGATAACAAATTAAGGAAGACTACATGTTAAAAGGATATGAAGGAATATAGTTTTCCATATAGATGCAAAAATACTTGGAATGGCCTAGATGTTCCAAACTGAAACAACACATTTATTAATATCTAAATATGATTGGAAATCACTGATATAGATTAAGTTGAAAATGTACACGAATTTATAGCTAGGTACGATAAATTGGAGAGTAGGAAACAGGACCCAATGAGTATTATTCCTTTCCTGTACAATTAGGTTGATACACAAGCTTCATGACCTATGCCCAAATCTTGAAAAAAAAGACACAAACCTGGTTCAGAAAGCAGATGTTGACTGACTTAAAAGGGAATATGATTTTGCCAAATCAAAAAAATAAATTTTCTCAATACCATATAAGTAAGTGTGGCCACAACAATATCAAATGAAGATAAGGTCAATGAATTGTTGAAGGTACAAAGGCTGGTTATCTGGCCAACAGAAGGATACAGTAAACTTTAAAGAGATCATTGAGTAGAAGAGATGTACATTTTGCCTAGAAGTAATAATGAAAGTTATTCTATATATATCAAAGTTTAATCACCATGCCCAGGTACAACTTTGCATTTTTTTTTATAATGTTATCTATTTTCATGAGAACCATGTCTAAAACAAATATCTAATCTCAGGCATGAACCTAGCGAAGTCCTAAAGAGTGGTGAAGGACAGAGAGAACTGGAGGAAAGTGGTGGATGTGTCTTCGACAGCACCCCAATGATTTCAGCAGAAGTCAAAGGATAAGTAACAGGTAAATTGTGTAGAACAGGTGGCAGGTTGTAAATGATAAGTAGTATGCTGCAAGTGCTTTTTTTTCATGTTCTGATAGTGGTGCTTGATTGATGTAATGAGATGGGTGAGTGGTGTTTAGGGTTCTAGCTAAGAAATGTATTCCTACCATTTTCATATTATGTTCTATGGGGAAGACTTTAGTGTCTGTGTGCAGGTGTCCAATTAGGATGGTTCTGGTGCATCCTGTTATTATTCTTATTACTTTATTGTGTACTGTAGGTTATTTGAGTTTATCTTGTTGGAACAAGAAGGACAGGAGGAAATAGAAGGAAGGGTAGTGAATGATGGGATGAGGAAACAAAGAAGGTTGTAGAAGAGAAGAAGCGAGCTTTCACAGATTGGTTACAAAATAGGACGAGGGAGTCATATGAGAGGTACAAAGAAAAGAAAAGAGAAGTAAAGCAAAAGGTAAAGGAGGCAAAGAGGAGAGCAGATGTGAAGTGGGGTAAGAGTACGACAGCAAATTTGAAAGTAATAAAAAGATGTTTTGGAAAGAAATTAAGAGAGGAAGAGGAGACGAATCAAGTAGAGAAGAAAAGGTAAAGGTGCAGATGGATAATGCAAGAGAAGGCAGTAAGGGGAAGATGGGAAAAATATTTTAGGGAGTTGCTAAATGTGAAGGAGGATAGGGAGGGAAAGATAGTTGCAGTGGGAAATGCTAAGAAAATGACCATGATGAGTGAGGAAAATGGAGGAGAAATAAGGAAGGGTGAAGTGAAGGCAGTTGTTAAGATGATGAAAGCAAGCAAGGCACCTGGGCTGGATGAATGCCATGCAGAATGTCTAAAAAAAGGAGGTACAGTGATGGTGGACTGGATGGTGAGGTTATTTAATGTTTGCTGAAGAGAGGGTAGAGTGCCGGAGGACTGGAGGAGTGCCTGTATAGTTCCACTTTACAAGGGAAAAGGGGACAAGTGTGAATGTAGTAGTTTCAGAGGGATTAGCTTGTTAAGTGTAGTTGGGAAGGCTTATGGGAGGATCTTGATTGAGAGGATTAGGAGAGGAACAGAGGGAGTAATTGGTGAGGAACAGTGTGGATTTAGGACGGGTAGCGGTTATGTAGATCAGATCTTTATGGTAAGACAAATATGTGAGAAAGCTATAGGAAAGGGGAAGGATGTTTTTTGGCCCTTTATGGATCTGGAAAAGGCTTATGATAGGGTAGACAGAAAGGCACTGTGGGAGGTTATGCAGATATATGGGATAGGAGGAAAGCTTCTAGGAGCTGTCAAGAGTTTTTATGAGAGTAGTAGAGCTTGTGTCAGGATTAGAAATGGAGAGAGTGAGTGGTTCGAGGTAAAGGTGGGACTTTGTCAAGGATGTATTATGTCGCCCTGGCTGTTCAACTTTACATGGATGGGGTAGTGCGAGAGGTAAATGCAAGGGTAGTGGGTCAGGGATTGGAGATGATTAAAGAAAATGGAGAAAAGTGGGAGGTGAGCCAGCTGTTGTTTGCGGACGACACTGCGCTTGTGGCAGGATCAGAGGAGGGATTGAGGAAGTCAGTAACAGAGTTTGGGAGAGTATGTGATAGAAGAAAGCTAAAGATAAATGTGGGTAAAAGTAAGGTGATGAGATGTTCAAGGGGTGAAAGTGGCAGTAGACTGGAGGTGAGCATTAAGGGAGAGCAACTGGAGGAAGTGGATAGTTTTAGATACTTGGGTGCAAATGTGGCAGGAAAAGGTGGAGTGAAGGTGGAGGTAGAATGTAGATTGAGAGAAGCAAGTAAATGCCTTGGTGGATTGAAGAGTGTAATGAGGAATAGACATTTGGGAATGGATGCTAAGAGGAGACTGTATGAAGGAGTGATTGTGCCAACAGCACTGTATGGGGCAGAAACATGGAACATAAGAGAGGAAGAGAGAAGGAGTTTGAATGTGTTTGAGATGAGGTGTCTGAGAAGTATGATGGAGGTTACTAGGCTAGATAGAGTGAGAAATGAGGAGGTGAGGAGGAGAACAGGGGTGGAAGGGGAATTGGGAGATAGGGTTGATGAAAGAGTATTAGGATGGTTTGGACACATGGAAAGAATGAGTGAAGAAAGACTAGTAAAAGAGGTGTGGAAGGCAGATGTGGAGGGAGTGAACATGAGGGAACGTCCTAGGATGAGGTGGATGGATGGGGTGAAGGGGGCTTTGTGGAAGAGGGGAATGTCTGTTGAGGAAGGACGGGAGAGGACAGAAGATAGGGGTGAATGGAGAATGGTTGTATAGGGATAATGTTGTGATGCATGAGGTGGAATGGGCAGGGGGGATGGGGGGTGAGGTAGTATGTGTGAGCAAATTTTGACGCAGCCTGAAGGGATTTCTCCCCGTCTTCTCCTTTTATGCATGAGGGGACAGAGGGGGGGGGGGTTTGCCGATTTAATGAAGTGGCCTTGCTGTGGATGTGCTGTGTCTTGTGACACTGCTTCTGACTCAGGGCAGTGGACAAGATGCAGGGATGACCCGTCATCCAGGAGGTGCTAAGATAAGAGGGAGGGTGGAGGGGTGTGGAGTGTATTCAGGGATGGAATGGGTGGGAATGATTTTATGCCTTTTCCTTTTTGGCTACCTCCCTTGTAAGGGGGAAAAAGCCTTGGTATATATATGTATGTATGTATCTTGTTGACAGCTGGGAACCATGCTATAGAGGTGTAGTCAAGGATGGTGTTTAAGAACTGCTTTAGGAGGTTTATTAAGATTTATTGGAGTTTCTTTCTGTTGTCCAAAGTCAGTGTTTCCAATGGATTTTATTAGATTTTTTTTCTTACAGATTTTCAGTCAGATCTTTGACATGTGGGCTGAAAGTCATACAAATATCAAATGTGAGACTTAGATTTTTAGGGTTCTTTTCCAATGAAAGGGTTGGCCATTAGTTTTACTATTAGATTTCTTTTTTATTCATTGTTGCCTGAAGTGAATATCACTGTTGATTTTTGGAGTGAGGCTTCCATTCTCTTATTTCTGAGTCATTGTTTTAGTTTGTTCATGTACGTTTGGGTGTTCTTGGCTGCAATTTTGTAGTTAGTATACTGGGTTATTGTTAAAGCATCTGCACAAGAAAGTACATTGGGATTACACTCTGATTCTGGGGTTGGGCACTTGTAAAGAGATTGAATAGCATAGGTAAAAGTGCTACACCCTAGGGGTACTCCATTGTATAATAATTTTGTTCTTATAGTTTGTTGTTTTGGTTTACTCTGCATTGTCTTCCTGCAATGAAATTGGGGAACCATTTCTTGTCATTCTTATGTGTCTGTCCCTATGACTTTTTTTTATAGTATGTGTCTAGGGACCTTACTAATTTCAAAACCAAAGAAGTACATAAATAATAACCCATGCTGCAGAGCTAATGTCTGCATTCATATGGTAAAAGATTTGTCCATGTTATATAATACACATAAGTAATTACACATACAAAACTTAACTCATATATGATATATAATGTGTGCTTTTGACAGATGCAAACAATGACAGCTCCTTTTATATATTCTAAAACTAATTTGGTGTGGTTTACATACAATACCAGCTGTGTCTACTACACTTATATTCTAAAACTAATTTGGTGTGGTTTGAACTTCCATAACTTATTCTAATTCAGCAGTGAAAATCTGAACAATAAAGGAACTTGACTAAACTGAAGAGCATGCTTTATATATATAACTCAACAAATAAAAACAAAGATCCTTCAACAGACTTTTTATGTTACCTTCATTAGTCCTTCAGGATGCTTGGCATGGAAGAGGCAATAGTACTTGCGATGACCATTAAGAGCAATGACAGTGCCAATAGTATTTTTGGGATTGATGGATAAATCCCTGGGTTCAGTGAGTCCGAGAACTAAAATACGTTTGTACCATTCCATTGCTGAAGGTCGATCAATATTGAGGAAAGCAAACATTAGAGTTTTATTCCTGAAAAGAAAAATTCCATATCATCATAACTGCACGTAAGGCCCAGACATTCTCCTACCACTAGTTTAAGCTTTTTTTGCTATCCAAGAACTTAAATACATTTGTGCCATTACATTGCTGTAGTTTGATTAATATTGAGGTAAGCAAATATTAGTTTTATTTCTGAAAAGAAAAAATCCATAACATCATCATACATACATACATACATATACCAAAGGCTTTTTCCCCCTTACACGGGGGATAGCCAAAAAGAAAAAGGCATAGAAATCACTCCCACCCATTTCATTTCCCATATATTCCACTCCCCTCCACCCTCCTCCCTCCCTCCTATCTTGGCACCTCCTGGATGATGGGTCATCCCTGCATCCTGTCCACTGCCCTGGGTCAGAAGCAGTGTCGCAAGACACAGCACATCCACAGCAAGGTCGCTTCATAAATTCAGCGACCCCCCCTCTCCGTCCCCTCATGCAGAAAAGGAGAAGACGAGGAGAAATCCCTTTGAGCTGCATCAAAACATCATCATAACTGTACATACGGTACAGATATTCTCCTACCACTAATTTAATTTTTTTTTTTTGCTGTCAGAAATGGGTACATCTGCACAGCACATGTCTAACCTTATCTGCTAAAAGTGCCTGTACCTTATGGATAACATCCCTGCTTTCCTTTTATTGATTTTGATAGCATAACATGATTCTGGTAATATAAACAATCTATATATGTAATAACTGTTGCCTTACATCTTAATATGTGGAAACTCATAGCTGCACTGTAGTCAACAATTGTCCTTGAGCCTTCTCATACCTCTCTGGGAAGAAAAACTACACTGCTGTCTATGTTATATATGTGCATTTACCTAATTGTATTTTACGGGATGAGAGTTATGCTTGATATGACCTACTTTTGTATCTCTCCGCATCTAGTTTGTTCTTAAAATCTTGTATAGTTTTGGCACTCACTGTAGGAATTTTACTATGTCACTGGTTAGTTGGAGGAAAAGGAACAGAGCAGCTGCTAGTTGTTAGCTCCCCTTGGAGGAAAGATAGGCAATGCTGATAGAGATCTTGAACCTGGGATGCAAACCTCTCCGGGATGAACCTCCTGATGGATGTGAGATGTTGATAGATCTTAAGATGAACAGCAGGAACAGTAATCCCTCCAACATCTATCCAATTGATGCCAAAGGGTCCAGTTTTGGGTTTCAACAGATATAGGCACTGGGGCCCAGTGGGTAGGTTATGATCCTTCATAAACTGGATAATATGCAATCTAACCTAACCAGAAGTAATTTTGTGCTATTCTATCGTATGTACACTATAATATAAATGTAATAATGTAATAATAAATCAATAAAATAACAGAAGCCTGGTAAAACAACAATATGTACAGACCCAGTCAAACCACCAAGACCCAACCCAATGTGGATGGGGTGAAAGTGACACTCCATGAAGAAGGGAAGAGGGCAAAAGATAGGTGTAAGTGAAGCAGCTATGAGTGGATGAGGATCTAACATTCAAAAGGATTTCTTCTTTTCTGCTTAGTAAATTCTGGTGGGGATAAACTAGCTCCAACTGTTGGACCCTGCTGTGAAAGTATAGTGTCCTGCTCTACTGCCTCTGACCCTGAGCATTGGGTGAGAGATAGGGATGATCCTCTCCTTAAAGAATTAAAATCAAACCATTATCCCTGGTCTTCCTTGCAAAAGACCTGCAACCTTCAAACCCCTAGGAACAGTATCTGGGTGGGTCCACCAGTCATTCAAAGATATGTTGTCTAGAGATTGTTAGTATGCAGCATTGTAATATGAGTTATTCTATATCCTCTGTGTAGTAGTTGGATCTAGAGAAGTTGGAATATGTGGTTAGGTCTACTCTGTGTTGGTTCTGTTTCAATGCTGGATGTTGTCCTGAACACAAGCATGCCAGTGTGGTTCTTAGTAGATGTGGGAATTTTTTTGTTCCATGAGATTTATGTTTGGGGATTCTTGGAAGAGTTCCGATTTTGGTGGTCTGTATTGACAAGCTTGTTTAGTAATCTGAGTGTATTTACCTAGTTGTATTATACAGGAAGGGAGCTATGCTCGTGGTGACCCGTCTGTATCTTTCAGCATCAAGTTTTTTCTTAAAATCTTGAATAGCGTTTGCACACACTGTTTCCTTATCTAATTAATTCTAGGTATCCACCCCTCTATGTGGGAAGCTATTCTTTTTCAGATCTCTTCTATAGTTATCCTTTTTGAGTTTCATATCTTGTTTTTCCATTGTCTCATTCTAATAAATCATCTCTATCTAGGATTTCCATTCCTTTCATGATTCTATAGACAGTAGATCTCTTTCTCTTCTTTGTTCCAGAGTTGGTAGTTCCAATTTGGACAATCTTTGTTCATATGTTAATTTAAAGAGAGTTGGTGCCAATTTTGTCGTTTTTCTTTGTATTCTTTCTAATTTCTTTATATTCTTTTTAGTACTGGGTGTCCATAGTGTTTGCTGCATACTCCAGTTTTGGTCTTATTAGTGTAACTAATACTTTTTAACAATTTCCTCATCCAAATAGTCAAATGCCACTTTCATTGACCTTAATAGGTTGAAGGTTTCTCTGACTATTTTATTGATATGATTGTCCAGTGTCATGGCTTTGCTGATTATTACTCCAAGGTCTCTTTCTGAGTTCACTTTTTTGACTTCTTGTTCACCAATTTTACAATCTCTTGATATTCTATTTTTACTTTTTCCAAACTCCATTATACTACACTTCTTGATATTTAAGTTTACTTCCCACTTTTGAGTTAATTTCCAGATTATGTCTAGGTCTAACTTTAATGATTCACAATCTTCCTCTGTTCTTACTTTCTTTAGTATTTTTGCGTCATCTGCAAAGAAATTCATATAACACTCCACTCCTTCATCCATGTCATTTATATATATGGCAAACATGACTGGAGCCAATACTGAACCTTGCGGGACACCACTTATCATTTCTTCCCAATTTGAGTATTTGTCTAATTACTACCCTCGTTTTTCTCCCAGTCAGTAAGTCTTCCATCCATTCCAATAATTTTCCTTTAATGCCACCTATTGATTCTATTTTTCTTATCATATTTTTGTGTGGTACTATATCAAATGCTTTTTGTAGGTCTAGAAAGGCACAGTCTACCCATCCATCCCTTTCTTGTATTATTTCTATCAGTCTCAATTAGAAGCAGATCAGGTTTGTTGTACATGATCTACCTTGTCTAAATTCATATGGATTTGGATTCAGTATATTCTATTCTTCCAGATGTTTAAACCATCTACTTTTGATAACTTTTTCACATATTTTTGCTATTGTGCTTGTAAGGG
Source organism: Oratosquilla oratoria (assembly GCF_046742065.1). Lineage (NCBI taxonomy): Eukaryota > Metazoa > Arthropoda > Malacostraca > Stomatopoda > Squillidae > Oratosquilla > Oratosquilla oratoria. Next base: position 38,794,654 of record NC_134809.1, on the reverse strand, counting down.
AGACTGGTCTGTAGTTGGCTTGATTTTCCTTGTTCCCTCCTTTATATATTGGTACAATATTTGCATTTTTCCAGTCTTGTGGTACCTTTCCTTCTTGGAGTATTTATAGTGTATGTTTTATCCGTCAATTCCTCTATGCATTCTTTTAATATCCAATTTACAATTACATCCAAACCATGTGATTTTCTGACATCAGGGTTTTTTATTTGGTCTCTGATTTTCTGTGTTACAGTTATTTCCTTCGTTGGGGAGTATCTCTCTCTCTCTATTTCCTCACAGTTCTGTAAACTTTCAATTGTGAATACTGATTTGATATGATTGTTCATAATTTCGGCCATTTCTACTTCTTATTCATAATTTCCCTGGTGCAGTTTTTCCATTTCGTTTGTTTTTTAGTTTACCATTTACATACCAATAAAATAGTTTAGGTTGTTCCTTGCATTTTTCTGTTATATCTCTTTCATAGTTTCTCTTCTCATCTCTGCGTATTTTTACATAATAATTTCTAAGTTTGATATATGTTTGCCGTCTACTCATTTTTTTCCCCATCTTTTCCAAGCTTTGCCTCTTTTATCCTTAGCCTCACTACATTTTTTGTTGTATCAGCTTTTTATGTTTACTTTTTCTTGCTTCTGTTGTGGTACATATTTGTTCACTCCCTCATTATAAATTTCTTTTAGTATGTTCCATTTCTCTTCCATCTTTGTTTCTTCATTTAGGAACTTATCCCAGTTTGCATTTTGAAAGAATTTTTTGTTTCTCAAAATTTGTTTTGTTGTACATTAGCCTTCCTTTTCTATGTTTCTCATTTTTTCTTAAGTCCATTTGCTCTTTTAGTTCAAATTCTATTAGTACATGGTCACTCTTCCCTGTTGGAGTTTTGTAATCAATTCTGTCCACAATTTCAGGTTCTTACATAAGTAATAAATCTAGTCTTGATGGTTCCTCATTGTTTCTGTATCTGGTATTTTCTTTTACCCACCAAGTCATTGTGTATTCAATGGTCATATCAAGTAGTATGTTTCCCAATAAGTCTTTTCCACTCTTCACTGTCATTTCTTCCCAACATATTTCTTTTCAGTTAAAATCACCCATAATTACTATATTTCCTCTTTCAGTATATTAGTTGATATTTTGTATATTCCAACAGTTTAGAATGATCGCTTTCTGTCCAGGACTGTGTATTGGGGGCACATACACTACTACAAATTTTCTAATTTTCATGTAACTGCTTTCAACTTTTATCATAATCAATTACACAGTTTTTTCCTTCTGTTATCTCTGTCACATTTAAGTCTTTTCTAGTCAAAAATTATACTCCCCAACCCTATTTTTCCTTTCTATTTTTGTCCAATAGTTGCATAGATCTTAACCCACAGTATTTGGTGGTAGAGGACTTTTTAATTTTGTTTCTACAATTCCCATTATGTCTGTTTTTTCTAATACCAGATAGTCATTTAATTCATTCATTCCTGAAATCATTCTGTCTATGTTGGTATAAGCTATCTTTAGTTTTTTCCTTTCTCATCCTTTTCTGTCTACTTTGTATCCTTTTTCTTGATATACAATTTTCTCAGCCTCAGGTCCACCTCTCTCTCTCTCTCTCTCAAAAAAAAAAAAAAAAAAAAAAAAAAATGTCAGTTCTTTCATTTTTTCATTTGCTTCATTTCTAAGTTCCTTTTCTTTCTCTTTTCTTCACCATTCATTTCTTTTTTCATGTATACATTTTTGTAATGATAACTATTTGCTAGTTTTGTTGTTCTAGATAGTACTTCCTCCTCTTCTATCATTTGAGACCTAAATTTTACTTTTAGTGGTGTATATCGCTTTTTTTTTTTTTTTTTTGAGTATTTTCCTATTCAATATGTTTCCTCAATTTCTATCTATATTCTGTCCTTCCTCTTCAATCTCTTTCAGAATTGCTTTAGCAATCTCTTTCTCTTCTTTTTCTCTCTAATATCTAGGATCATCATTGCCTAGCTCCTTAATTACTTTAATTATCATTTCCTTAGCATTTTCCTTGACTTGTTGCTCCACTATTTCTTTAAAAGATAATTTTTTATTTTCCTGTTCTACTTTCCACTGTTTCTTTATTTCTTGGAAATAATTTTCTTTGATCTTCTCTTCCACTTTCTCAGTCACTGCCTGTATTTGGTCCTTCATTTCTTTTTTTAATGCCTCATTTTTATTTATATCTTCATTTTTCAATCTTTCATTTTCTCCCTTGATCCTATTTAGTTCCTTTTTCAAATCATCTATCTCTGTTAGTCTCTTCATTTGTCCCTCTTAGTAGGGCTACCTCTTTATACATCTTGTACTCACATTTTAGTTCAATTATTTCATCTAATAAGTCATTGATCTCTCTATTTCTCATTATATTTTTAAACCTGGGCTTTATATCTATTTCTATCCCTCTATTCATAATTCCACCCTCTCTGTCAAAACCTGATTTTTTTTTTTTTTTTTTTTTCCCAAACCTTTGGTAAGTCTTTGGAGTTTCGTTCAGGCATGTCCTTTTGGGGATCACCCCCGTGGTGATTCCACCCTACTTACATTCAGGCATCTCTTTGTTGGTTCTTTCTTCCTTAAATCACCATCATTTTCTTCCATTTTTAGAGTAACTAATACCAAAAAAATAAAATAATAATAATAAAGACAAAAAGACAGTTACATTTTGGTCACTCATAATACACTTCTCCCTTCCTGCTTTTTTAGTAAACACTAGTGCCTGTTTCAAATTCGTCTGTCAACGGCGGGCTGCTTAGCGCTTCAGAGCTTCTTTCCATACGTCCTACTTGAGCCATTGCTTGATTGTGTATCTGTTATTGTGTGGATGTTTTGTGTATTTTACCTAGTTGTATTTTACGGGACAGGAGCTATGCTCGTTGTGACCCATTTTCGTATCTCTCCACGTCCAGTTTAGTTTTGAACTAATGTATAGTTCTGGCACTTACTGTTTCACTGTTCAGCCCATTCCAGATATCGATCACTCTGTGTGGGAAACTGTTCTTTTTCAGGTCTCTTCTGTAACTGTCTTTCTTTAATTTCTTTGCGTGTCCTCTTGTTTCTCTTTTGTCCCATTTTAATAGGTCATCTCTATTGAGAACTTCCATCCCTTTCATAATTCTGAAAATGGTCAACAAGTCGCCCTTCTCTGCTCTTATGTTGACAGCTGTAATTTTTCCAATCTTTGTTCATATGTCAAATTTGATAGTGTGGGTGCCATCTTTATTGCCGCTCTTTGGATTCTTTCTAATTTCCTTGTTGTTTTTTTTGTGCTAGGTGCCCACATTGATATAGCATATTCTAATTTCGGTCTTATCAATGTAACAATTAATTTTTTAACCATCTCCTCATCCATGTAGTCAAAGGCCACTTTTATTAATCTTAATAAATTGTAGGTCTCTCCAAATAATTTGTTTACATGTTTGTCGGGTGTCAAGTCACTTGAGATGATAGGTGGTAAGTTATTATAAATGTTTGAGTAGTATTCTGCTGTTTTTTCATGCATTCAGTTGGTGATGTTTGTGAGATGTAGTGTGATATGTATTTACTTAATTGCTTGTTGGGTCCCATTTCCTATTCTCCAGTTTTTCATATATAGCCTCAAATTCATGTACAGTTCTTAGTCTATATCCTTGATTATCAATTATCATATTTTTATTTTAATTCATGTGTTGTTTCAGCTAGGGCTATATCACCTAAACTATTCCAAGTATTTATGCATCTCTATGAAAAACTGTAAACTTCACATCCTTTCCACATGTTGTCTTTCTTTACCCCTTCACTCCGGGCCAAAATCTCGCAGGCAGCATTAGCTGCCAGACGTGCGATGTTGCGTCATAATACTCGCATTATAAAAAATAAAGTTACCGCTATATTTAGCTCGTTCTCTCTTTCACCCATGAATTTTGATAACCATAGAAAATATGATGAAGCCAGTTTACAGAGTATGGGGGTCATGCAGGTACAACTACAATAAATATAATCAAGACGCCGACATCAGCATCCTCGCGTACCCACTTGCTCCTCATGATGCCTACGTAGGCGTCATCGTATCAAAGGGGTTACTTGTTCTCATGACCTTTAAAGCCCTCCTATCCATAATGAAAACATCTCTTCTGTCAATGTAATCTATCTCCTTCAGTGATCTGATTACTGTAATTATATCACCTCTTTCTCTTTCATCTTTCAAAGTTGAGAGATCCAGTGCTTTTAGCCTTTCCTGGCTGGGAATCAGTTTGGTTGTTTTCTTTGTATTCTCTCAATCTTCCATATATCCTTCACTCTGTGTAGGGATCATTCAAATGATGCATATTCTAGTCTTAAAAAGACTTGGGTTTATAAGAGTTTTTTCATATAAAGTGTAATGAGAAATAGCACACATACATACATATACCAAGGCTTTTTCCCCCTTACAAGGGAGGTAGCCAAAAAGGAAAAGGCATAAAATCATTCCCACCCATACCATCCCTGAAAAAACTCCACACTCCTCCACCCTCCCTGCACCTTGTCCACTGTCCTGGGTCAGAAGCAGTGTCGCAAGACACAGCACATCCACAGCAAGGCCGCTTCATTAAATTGGCGACCCCCCCTCTCCGTCCCCCCATGCATAAAAGGAGAAGACGGGGAAAAATCCCTTCGGGCTGCGTCAGATTTTGCTCACACATACTACCTCACCCCCCATCCCCCTGCCCATTCCACCTCATGTATCACAACATAATCCATGGAATGGGAATGGATGCTATGAGGAGATTGTATGAAGGAGAGATTGTGGCGACAGCACTGTATGGGGCACAAACATGGAACATAAGAGAGGAATAGAGGAGTTTGAATGTGTTTGAGATAAAATGCCTGAGAAGTATTATATGTGTTACTAGGCTGGATAGAGCGAGAAACAAGATGAGGAGGAGAATGGGGGAGGAAAGGGAGTTGAGAGATAGGGTTGATGAAAGAGTATTGGGATGGTTTGGATACATGGAAAGGATGAGTGAAGAAAGATTAGTAAAAAAAGGTGTGGAAGGCAAAGTTAAGAGTGAACATGAGGGGGTGAACAAAGATGAGATGGATGGATGGGGTAAAAAAGGGCATTGCGAAAGAGGGGAATGTCTGTTGAGGAAGGATGAAGACAGAAGATAGGGGTGAATGGAGAATGGTTGTGTATGGATGATGCTGTGATGCATGAAAGGGAGTGGGTGGGGGATGGGGGGTGAGGGAATATGTATGAAAAACAAATTGACACAGCCCGAAGGGATTTATCTCCATCTCCTTTTCTGCATGAGGGGATGGAGAGGGGGGGGGGTGTCACTGATTTAATGAAGTGGCCTTGCTGTGGATGTGCTGTGTCTTGTGACACTGTTTCTGACAAAGGGCAGTGGGCGAGATGCAGGGATGACCCATCATCCAGGAGGAGCCAAGATAAGAGGAAGGGAGGGGGGTAAATGGGAATGGAGTATGTAGGGATGGAATGGGTAGGAGTGGATTTTATGCCCTTGTCTTTTGGCTACCTCCCTTGTCAGGGGAAAAAAGGCTTTGGTATATGTATGTCATTGTAAAAAAAATAGTGCATCTGTTTCCATAGCATGCAAAGAGTAGTGAAATATGATGATATAATATGTTTTAACGTCACACACTCCTCCCTATCAGGAGGTTAGGACGGTGCCCCTCACAGAGGGCTTTGTAGCGTGGAATTTAATGAACCATGCCCTTGGTTCAACTTCGCTGGTGGCAGGATTCGAACCGCCCTCACCTCGACCTTCGCCGCAAGTAACGACACCCTAACCCGCTCAGCCAGCGAGCATCCATACATGTAAAAGAAAACATTTGTGCTTTATCTCTGATTTCCTGTGTGATTAATCATCTGCAAGGGAAACCTAGTCCAAAATCCCAAAAAATAGTAATTGGAATTCCCCTATCAATTGTAGATTTGTTACTATACATATATATATATATATATATATATATATATATATATATATATATATATATATACATATATATATATATATATATATATATATATATATATATATATATATATATATATATATATATATTTTGGGGAACCAAACTTTCTGGACAATGCAGAGAAAAGGTTAAGGATATAGAAATGTATCAGAAAGGTATTATATCCAATAAAGAAGGCAATACTCTATGAACATAATTTTCATCCCTTTCAAATTTTTAACCAATTCTCAAGCAGTTCACCATTTTTAGAATTTTGTGAGGCAAATGTTGGCTTAGGCATGAAATTCAGTAATTTTTTCTTTCACACTGTGATTCAAGTATTCAAAGTTATTGTGAGAGGTACCTACACAATCTCATCAACTTCCACAGCACTAAATATCATAAGAGAGCAAATTATCATGGAGCAATAATAAACTATGCTTAAGACACTTACTTGCGATATGGCCAACAGGCTTTGTAGAGCTTGGGCACCAGTTTACTTTTACTCTCTCCATCACATAAAAGGACAATGGTGCGGCAGCCTGGCTTGAGTAGACGGACAAGTCCATTGTAGGTTTCCCCTCGTAACTCATGTATGCGTAGCTGTACAGTGTTGATGCTGTTACCAGCTTTTTCCCCATCTTTTCCTGTTTGGCTGTTCTTCCCATTTATACTTTCTTCTTCAAGTTTACTAGTAGGAAGAGAAATATTTGAAAGTTATGAGCAGGGTAAGAACATGATTTACTTTTGATTATGGTGGCATTATGTGTTTAGAAAGTCAAGCTTAAGTACACATGGAAGAGGATGGTGGATGGAAGGGTGATAGATAGGGGTGTTAATGGACTTTAGTGGTAACCCAGAGAATAGTAAGAAGAGTTAAAGATATACATGTTCAAAGGGGAGAAAGTTGGGGAATATTAGATCATTTTTTGGTGGAAAGTAAGTTGAGAGTGGAGGATGGAGAAAGAGGAAAAATACTGAGGGTAGGGAGGTGCTTAGAGTAAATTGCTCAAATGAGAAAGAAAAGGAGTACAAATAGCTGAGAGAGGAGTGGGAGGGAGTGAAGGATAGAGTAAAACTAGGAGTGGAGAAGGAATGGGGATGGTTCAAGGAGGGAGTCATAAGGTGTGCAAAGACGGTGTGTTGAGCAAGGAAGATGATACGAAATAGAAGGAAGGATAATGAGTGGTGGGATGAGGAATCAAAGAAGGTAGATGAGAAGCAGGCATTCACAGGTTGGTTACAAAATAGGATGAGAGAATCATATGAGAGGTACAAAGAAAAGAGAAGTAAAGCATATGATAAAGGAGGCAAAGACGAGAGCATATGTGAAATGGAGTAAGAGTATGACAGAAAATATTTAAAGTAATAAAAAAAAAAATTGGAAAGAAATTAAGAGATGAAGAGGAGGTGAATCAAGCGGAGAAAAACAGGTAAAAGGTGCAGATTGAGAGATGATAATGGAAGAGAAGACAGTAAGAGGAAGATGGGCAGGATATTTTTGGGAGTTGCTAAATATGAAGGAGGATAGGGAGGGAAAGGTAGTTGCAGTGGAAAGCACTAAGAAAAAGACAGTGATGAGCGAGGAAAATGGAGGAGAAATAAGGAAAGATAAGGTGATGACAGTTGTTAAGATGATGACAACAGGTAAGGCACCTGGGTTGGATAGGTGTCATACAGAATGTCTAAAAAAAATAGTAGGTACATTAATGGTGGACTGACTGAAGTTATTTACATAAGAATATAAGAATGAAGGTGACTGCAAAAGACCATGAGGCCTACACAAGGCAGCTCCATATCCATCACCATCTGTCATCCTCATCCATAAAGTTGTCTAACCATTTCTTAAAACAACTGATAGTTTCAGCGCTCACTACATGGTTACTAAGTCTATTCCATTCGTTGACCACCCTATTAGTAAACCAATTCTTGCCCATTTCCTTCTGCCCTGTTATTTTAATATGATGACCTTGTTTGTATCACCCTTTGATCCACAAGAACACCTCTATTACATCACCCTGCACTCTGCATCTGTCAGATCAACCAGTGCTTAACCACTTCCATACGGTGACGCCTACGTAGGCGGCACAAGGAGCAAGTGGGTACTCGATGATGCCGATGTCGCCATCTTGATTACATTTATTGTAGTCGTACCATTCAGGAGGTGCTAAGATAAGAGGGAGGGTGGTGGTGGGGTGTGGAGTGTATTCAGGGATGGAATGGGTGGGAATGATTTTATGCCTTTTTCTTTTTGGCTACCCACCTTGTAAGGGGGAAAAAGCCTTGGTATATGTATGTATGTAGTCGTACCTACGTAATTTCCATTCTCTCTAAACTGGCTTCATCAATTTTCTATGGTTATCAAAATACACGGGTGAAAGAGAATGAACGATTGAGCACTGACTTTATTTTTTATAATGCGATTATTATGAAGCAACATCGCACGTTGGGCAGCAATGCTGCCAGATGTGTGATGTGCCCCGGAGTGAAGAGGATAACACCCTCATCTCTCAGATTTTGCTGAAATTTTGTATAGAGGGAAATTGTGGGCCCTGAATCAATTTCTGAACTTTTTAGATCTATCGGACAAATGGCTCAAAAGATATGACCTCAGGAAATTTGAGGTCGCATGTGGTCATGTTTTCAGTGACCCTTAACTTGGTTAATAATGATCAGAATTGCATATATGTATAAATACTTAGAATCAGAAAAAGCCAAGGAATTCAAATGTACAGGTTTTCAAGCTCTAGGCTGAAAAGGTTATAAAAAAAAAAAATTAATGTCACAATTTGACCTCTGGGGTATCATATGAGAATTTTTTTTATAGATTAAAAAATGAAGGCAAGGGCATTAGCCATTAGAATCAGCAAAAAAAGTTTGTGTATGTAATTATTTTTCATAAAACTAACCTATAAATGATCACCATATTCATAAGTCTGGAGTCAGTTCTACCTATTTTTCCACATTTAAACCCATGTTTTGACATATAGATTTTTTTATGGATATAAAAACAAAGAATCATTAGCAATGAGAAACAATCATAAAATGTTTGGTAATGTTAGTACTTTTTATGTAACTAATTTACAAGTGAACAAAATAAAAAATCATTGTTGGTACTTTTCAATTCATTTAAGAAAACACCAAATTTATAAATTACATATATATTCCAGACTTAGGAATATGGTGTTCACTTATAGGTTTGTTTCATGAAAAATACTTACATACACAAACTTTTTTTTTGCTGATTCTAATAGCTAATGCCTTTGCCTTCATTTTTACATCGATAAAAAAATTCTCATTTGATACCCAGAGGTCAAATTGTGACCTCAAATATTGTTTTTTGTATAACTTAATTATTTTTCAACCTAGAGTTTTAAAACCTGTATATTTGAATTCCTTGGCTTTTTCTGATTCTAAATATATATACATATATGCAATTCTGATCATTATTAACCAAGTTATGGGTCACTGAAAACATATGACCTCACACACGACCTCAAATTTCCTGAGGTCATATCTTTTGAACCGTTTGTCTGATTGATCTAAAAATTTCAGAAATGGATTCAGGGCCTATGATTTCCCTATAAACTATATTTCATCAAAATCTGAGAGATGAGGGTGTTAATTTAAAAAAAATTTGGTTGATTTAACAGAGAATGCCCCGTCAAGTTAAGGTGCCTAAGTCTCTCTTTGTAAGGCAAATTTCTGAGTCCATGTATCATTTTGGTCATTCTTCTCTGAACTGATTCTAGAGAATTTATGTCCATTCTATAGGACGGAGACCAAAACTGTACCGCATAGTCAAGGATGGGTCTATCGCTAGACAGAGTTTGATAATCACCTCTGCAGTTCTAATCATTACCATCCTAGCAATGAAACCTAATGCTCTGTTAGGTTTATTCCTGGCACAATGCACTGTTTCCTGGTTTTAAGGTCCGGACTTACTAGAACTCCCAAGTCTCTCTCACACTCAGTTTTCTCTAAAAACATGTTATCTAAGCTGTATCTATTTTTGGGGTTGTGTAACCCTATATTTAACATGCTACAATTAAGAGATATTAAAGGTCATTTGCCATTTCACCAACCATGTGAACAATTTGTTAAAAGAGGGTAGAGTGCCAGAGGACTAGAGAAGTGCCTGTGTAGTTGTACTTTACAAAGGGAAAGGGGACAAGTGTGAGTGTTGTAGTTTCAGAGGGATCAGTTTATTGAGTGTAGTTGGGAAGGCTTATGGGAGGATTATGATTGAGAGGATTAGGAGAGGAACAGAGGGAGTAATTGGTGAGGAACAGTGTGGATTTAGGACAGGTGAAGGTTGTGTGGATCAGACTTTTGTGGTAAGACTATGCGAGAAAGCTTTAGGAAAAGTTAGGGATGTTTTTTGGGCCTTTATGGATTTGGAAAAGGCTTATGACAGGGTAGACAGGAAGGCACTGTGGGAGGTTTTGCAGATATATGGGATATGAGGGAAACTGATAAGAGTAGTCAAGAGTTTTTACAATAGTAGAAGAGCCTGTGTTGGAATCAGAACTGGAGAGAGTGAGTGGTTTGAGGTAAAGGTGAGACTTCGCCAGAGGTGTGTTATGTTGCCTTGGCTGTTCAATTTATATATGGAAGGGGTGGTGCGAGAGGTAACAAGGGTAATGGGTCTGTATTGGAGATGGTTAAAGAAAGTGGAGAAAAGTAGGAGATATTTGCTGACAACAATACACATGTGGTAGGATCAGGGGAGGGATTGAAGAAGTTGGTGATGGAGTTTGGGAGGGTGTATGAAAGAAGGAAGTTGAAAATAAATGTGGGTAAATGTAAGGTGATGAGATGTACATGGAGAGAAAGTGGCAGCAGACTGGAAGTGAGTATTAAGGGAGAGAGACTGGAGGAAGTGGATAGTTTTGGATACTTGGGGGCAAATGTGGCAGGAAAGGGAGGAGTGGAGGTGGAGGTAGAATGTAGATTGAGAGAAGGAAGTAAGTGCCTTGGTGGATTAAAAAGTGTTATGAGATATAGACATTTGGGAATGGATGCTAAGAGGAAATTGTATGAAAAAGTGATTGTATCAACAGCACTGTATGGGGCACAAACATGGAACATAAAAGAGGAAGAGAGGAGTTTGAATGTGTTCGGAATGAGGTGCCTGAGAAGCATTATATGTGTTACTAGGCTGGATAGAGTGAGAAACAAGGTGAGGAGGAGAATTGGGGTGGAAAGGGAGTGAGTTGGGAGATAGGGTTGATGAAAGAGTATTAGGATGGTTTGGATACATGGAAATAGTGAGTGATGAAAGATTGGTAAAAGGTGTGGAAGGCAGAGGTGGAAGGAGGGAGTGAACAAGGATGAAATGGATGGATGGGGTAAAAAGGGCATTGGGAAAGAGGGGAATGTCTGTTGAGGAAGGATGGTTGTGTATGGATGATGCTGTAATGCATGAAAGGGAGTGGGTGGGGGATGGGGGTGAGGGAAAATGTGTGAAAAATAATTTGACGCAGCCCAAAGGGATTTCTCTCAGTCTTCTCTTTTTCTGCATGAGGGGATGGAGAGGGGGGAGTTGCCAACTAAATGAAGCAGCCTTGCTGTGGATGTGCTGTGTCTTGCGACACTGCTTTAAAAAAATTTCCCACTTAGCATTTTGAAAAAAATTTCAAAGTTTTTCGAGGTCCATTTTGTTTTACATTAGTCTTCCTGTTCTATGTTTCTCATTTCTTCTCACCTCATTTTTTTTGTTTAGTTCAAACTCTATTAGTATGCGGTTACTCTTCCCAATTGGTGTCTTGTATTCCATTTTATCCACGATTTCAGGCTTTGATGTAAATATTAAGTCTAGTCTTGACAGTTCTTCGTTGTTTCTATATCTGGTATTTTCCTTCACCCATTGAGTCAATGTGTATTCAATGGTCTTATCCAGTAGAATATTTTCCCAAAGTTCCTCTCCACCTTTTACTGTCATTTCTTCCCAACATATTTTTTTAGAGTTAAAGTTGCTCATAATTATTATGTTTCCTCTTTCTTTCAATAACTAAATTAATGCATTCTTTGTGTCTTCCAGTATTTGGAATGATCACTATCAGTCCAAGCCTTTGTTTTTGGGTCCACATTTATTACTATATTTTTTTTTTACTTTTCATATATCTGTTTTCAACTTTAATCATAACCAATTCCATATTTTTTTCCTTCTGTTATCTTTGTCACATTTAAACCTTTCTTAGTCAAAAACATGACTCCTGCACCCTATTTTTTTGTTCAAGTGTTGCCATGCATTTGCTTCTTGTTGATCCATATGAGAAGCAACCTTTCAACATTGTCAAGAATATGTGGCCCTTGCATAGATATTCTCGTCTTGCTTTGAAGCATCTATCTCCTTAATCTTATCCTTATTCTTGAGGATAGTGCAAATTGCTGATGTAGTCCAAATGTATGTGTATGCTAGGTCAGCCACACTCACACCTTGTTCTTGCTTCTCAATGATTTCACATTTCACAACTATGGTGATTTGTCTTCTCTTATCCCAGTCTTCTTAAGGTCTTTTCTTTGGGGACATTCTTGCAAGGGTTATAACTTTGCACTGAACAAATTACAAATAATGTGTCTGAACACAAGTTTGGAAAATGTATGATCACAAGCAACACTAATATGCTGTCAGAATGAGTGCTAAACACAGACTGATACCCAAGCTTCTCAGTAACACGGACAGAATATTCACTCCCTATACATATGGTACATATCCAGCTACCATCACTGGTTTCATAAAGAACATATATAACAAACTGATCTATAACACATTGTTTCATCACTATTCAATAACCACATTAACATTTATTTCATTTCCAATTGCATTTCATGATCCACTTAGTTACCACAATGCAATTATTACAGGTTGGAAAATATCCTGAATTACACCCACAGAAATTTTCATTACAAAAAACATGTGAAGGAGGATAGGGAGGGAAAGATAGCTGCAGTGGGAAATGCGAAGAAAATGAGTGAGAGTGAGGAGAGTGAGAGTGAGGAAAATGAGAGTGATGAGTGAGGAGAATGGAGGAGAAAATAAGGAAGGATGAGGTGAAGGCAGTTGTTAAGATGATGAAAGCAGGTAAGGCACCTGGTCTGGATGGATGCCATGTAGAATGTCTGAAAAAGGGAGGTACAGTGATGGTGGACTGGATGGTGAGGTTATTTAATGTTTGCTGAAGAGAGGGTAGAGTGCCGGAGGACTGGAGGAGTGCCTGTATAGTTCCTCTTTACATACATACATATAAAGGGAGGTAGCCAAAAAGGGAAAGGCATAAAAACACTCCCACAAGTGTGAATGTAGTAGTTTCAGAGGGATTAGCTTGTTAAGTGTAGTTGGGAAGGCTTATGGGAGGATCTTGATTGAGAGGATTAGGAGAGGAACAGAAGGAGTAATTGGTGAGGAACAGTGTGGATTTAGGACAGGTAGAGGTTGTGTAGATCAGATCTTTGTGGTAAGACAGATATGTGAGAAAGCTATAGGAAAGGGGAAGGATGTTTTTTGGGCTTTTATGGATCTGGAAAAGGCTTATGATAGGGTAGACAGAAAGGCACTGTGGGAGGTTAGGCAGATATACGGGATAGGAGGAAAGCTTCTGGGAGCTGTCAAGAGTTTTTATGAGAGTAGTAGAGCTTGTGTCAGGATTGGAAATGGAGAGAGTGAGTGGTTCGAGGTAAAGGTGGGACTTCGTCAAGGATGCATTATGTCACCCTGGCTGTTCAACTTATACATGGATGGGGTGGTGCCAGAGGTAAATGCGAGGGTAGTGGGTCAGGGATTGGAGATGGTTAAAGAAAATGGAGAAAAGTGGGAGGTGAGTCAGCTGTTGTTTGCGGACGACACAGCGCTTGTGGCAGGATCGGAGGAGGGATTAAGGAAGTTGGTGGCAGAGTTTGGGAGAGTATGTGATAGAAGAAAGCTAAAGATAAATGTGGGTAAAAGTAAGGTGATGAGATGTACAAGGAGTGAAAGTGGCACTAGACTGGAAGTGAGCATTAAGCGAGAGCGACTGGAGGAAGTGGATAGTTTTAGATACTTGGGTGCAAGTGTAGCAGGAAAAGGTGGAGTGAAGGTGGAGGTAGAATGTAGATTGAGAGAAGCGAGTAAATGCCTTGGTGGATTAAAGAGTGTAATGAGGAATAGATATTTGGGAATGGATATTAAGAGGAGATTGTATGAAGGAGTGCTTGTGCCAACAGCACTGTATGGGGCAGAAACATGGAACATAAGAGAGGAAGAGAGAAGGAGTTTGAATGTGTTTGAGATGAGATGTCTGAGAAGTATGATGGGGAATACTAGGCTAGATAGAGTGAGAAATGAGGAGGTGAGGAGGAGAACAGGAGTGGAAAAGGAGCTGGGAGATAGGGTTGATGAAAGAATATTAGGATGGTTTGGACACATGGAAAGAATGAGTGAAAAAAGACTAGTAAAAGAGGTATGGAAGGCAGATGTGGAGGGAGTGAACATGAGGGGACATCCTAGGATGAGGTGGATGGATGGGGTGAAGGGGGCTTTGGGGAAGAGGGGAATGTCTGTTGAGGAAGGACGGGAAAGGACAGAAGACAGGGGTGAATGGAGAATGGTTGTATATGGATGATGATGTGATTGCATGAGGTGGAATGGGCGGAGGGATGGGGGATGAGGTAGTATGCGTGAGCAAAAGTTGATGCAGCCCGAAGGGATTTCTCCCCATCCTCTCCTTTTATGCAATGGGAGGACGGAGAGGGGGGGGTCGCCAATTTAATGAAGCGGCCTTGCTGTGGATGTGCTGTGTCTTGTGACACTGCTTCTGATCCAGGGCAGTGGACAAGGTGCAGGGATGACCCGTCATCCAGGAGGTGCTAAGATAAGAGGGAGGGTGGAGGGCTGTGGAGTGTATTCAGGGATGGATTGGGTGGAAATTATTTTATGTTTTTCCTTTTTGGCTACCTCCCTTGTAAGGGGGAAAAAGCCTTGGTATATGTATGTAGGTGTTTTTTTACTGTTTTGGACAATTCTAAGACTTTTCTTCTATGATATTTTAATTGAAAATTTTGTATTTTTGAGTTATGAGCCACCCCTCTTACAATTATACCAGTAAAATACTCAATTTATCAAAATAGAAATGGGGTTTTATACCAATGTGGACAATTCTATGACTCATTAGTGTTATGAAGTTTCTGCTAGAAATGCATTGTTTTCGAGGTATGTCACCCCCTCCCCTTCACAATATTGGGAGTGAGCCTGGAAGCTGGGAATTGGGGGTTTTGGGTGGGCAAGTAAAAGATGAGTGGGTCATTCTAATCTAATTAAACCAAACCTAACCTAGCCTACCCAATCCCACACATGCACAACCTAGCATTCTAGCCACTGTATTCAAACTTACAGTGGGAGTTGTGGCCCCACAGGATTAACATTGATCGGCAGAGTCCTATGACATTCATGGTTACATATGATTGGCTAGAAAGAAAATATGCATAACTTGAAAACATGCCATTTACTAAGGAAATGCCACAGAAGAAGTGTTAGGATAGTCCAAAATAATAGATAATCATGGTTTTATAATTGAATTTGCTGGAGGTGTAATACTGGATATTTTTTATGCACTCATCTGCTGACTTACTTGAAAACTACAAGATTTACTGGATTTAAAAAAAAAAAAAATCAAGATTCCAAGGTCGAAGTAAAAACCCAAGATCTAGTAGAAAATTTCAAGCAGTGGCAACACTGGCCAAGAAGCAAACAAGAACAAGCTAGCCATGAGTCACAAGATGCTCCTCCTGACTCATGGCTAACTGGGTAGAAAGGAGACTGCATCAAGCATACAAATCAAGATATGTTGCTCAGTAGGCGAAAAGTCACTTGTTAAGCAAGTAATTTTTTTTTTATTTTGTTCGTTATGTGAACCACTTGTTATGTGTGGTGCTCATTAAGTGAGGTTTCACTGTATGTATGTATCTAGATTTCTCTTAGTAGATCTCATGCTGTAACTGTTGACCCTTCTCATGTTTGGAACTTGTCTATGTAGTTCCTTTCCTACTTGATGTTAAGTCATGTCAGTAAAAGGCATTGTTTTTCTAAGAGCATCCCTCTTTCTCCATCTACCACTGCCAACAAATTATGGGTCTGTTTCTACCACGGTCTGTTTCTATGTTCCTGGCAAATATGACAACAAGAGGAGTAGTTACCCTCTCCTTATGTGAAAAAAGGGATGATGCAGTCAGCTGAGAGATCTTGGACCGAGTCCAGAGACCAAATGCCAGACCCTTGGGACTGCTTCTCTATACTATGGTGAGGGTGCTGATGTTCTGAAGATAGATGCAGAGTATTCTTTACAATGTTGATGGCCCACAACAACCTGGTACACATCAATGGTAACCCAACTTCATTTAGACACCAAAAGATCTCTTAGCCTTGTGCTTTGCCACAGGGATTTTATGTTGAACTCGTGTTTATAAACTTGACAAAAAAAACATTATCATACAAACTAGTACCTATGCTCCTGTAATTCAAGTGCACTGGGCATTCCTATTCCCCTATAATCCAACCCCCAACAGCCATGTATAACCACATATATTCATTAATAGTCTAAACCATTCAACTATGGGCATGAATGATACTTACACAAGGTAGGACATGATGTAGCCACCTGCAATGATGAAAAGGATGGTGACAAGCACAGACATGGCAGGGAGGACATCCTCTTGGTGGACTCGCTGGCTGCAAGAGTTTTACAAGTGTTATTACTTACAATGGATAGCATGATGATAAAACATTAAAATAATAGTATTTGTGTGTGTATTTACTTAGTTGTATTTACCTGGCTGTATTATATGGGAAGGGGAGTTATGCTTGTAGTGATCGATCTTTGTATCTCTCAGCATCTAGTTTGTTCTTAAATTCTTTTAATGGTTTTTGCACACACTATTGTTTTGTCCAATTTGTTCCATACATCCACCACTGTGTGGAAAACAATTTTTTTTTTTTTTTCAGATCTCTTCTATAACTTTCTTTTTTGAGTTTCTTTTCAGGTCTTCTTGTTTTTCTTTTATCCCACTTTAATATGTCTTCTCTGTCTAGTTGTATTTACCTAGTTGTATTTTGCGAGAAGAGAGCTATGCTCGTAGTGACCTGCTATTGTATCTTTCCGCATCCAGTTTTTTTCTTAAAGTCATGTATAGTTTTTGCATTCACTGTTTCCTCTTTCAGTATGTTCCAGATATCTATCACTCTGTATGGGAAGCTATTCTTTTTCAGATCTCTTCTGTAACTGTCTTTCTTACGTTTCTTCTCATGTCCTCTAGTATTTCTTCTGCGTGTGTATTTACCTAGTTGTATTTTACGGGAAGGGGAGGTATGCTTGTATTTTTGTATCTCGCATGATCAAGTTTGTTCTTAAATTCTTGTATTGTATTTGTGTGTGTGTGTGTGTTTACCTAATTATAATATACAGGAATGGAGCAATGCTTGTTGTTCTTATTCTCCAGCTTATCATACTTAGCCTCAAATTCATGTATTGTACCAATTTAAAAAACTGTCCTGAATACACAGAGGATTTAGAAATGGCTGAAGTCATGAACAATCACTTCAAGTCGGTTTTCACTAGAGAAAAAGTACAGCACTGGGACGTAGGAAGTGAAGTGTGATTTTCCCCCCTTGAGGGAAATAATAACACAAAAAAGAAATAATGGATCAATTAACAAACCTTGACATTAGGAAATCACATGGCCCAGATGGAATTACAAATTGGATACTAAAAGAATGTAAAGAAGCATTAATGAACAAAATATACAACATAATAAGTTTCTCACTCAAAGAAGGAAAAATACCAAAGGAGTGGAAAAATGCCAACATTGTACCAATGTATACAGGAGGAAACAAAGAAGAACCAACTAATTACAGACTGGTCTCCCTTACAAGCACTGTGGCCAAAAGTTGTTAAAAAATGATCAAGAATATATGGATGGGCTAACTGTGCTTTCCTACTTACAAAAAGCCTTCAACAAAGTACATACATATACCAAAGGCTTTTTTCCCCCTTACATGGGAGGTAGCCAAAAAAACAAAGGGATAAAAACCACTCCCACCCATTCCATCCCTAACATACTCCACTCCCATCCACCCTCTTCCCTCCCTCTTATCTTGGTATCTCCTGGATGATGGGTCATCTCTGCATTTTACCTACTGCCCTGGGTCAGTAGTGTTGCAAGGCAGCACATCCACAGCAAGGCCACTTCATTAAATCGGCGATGCCCCTCTCTGTCCCCTTTTGCAGAAAAGAAGATGGGGAGAAATCCCTTCGGGATTCGCCAATTTATTTCTCACACATACTCCCTCAACCCCCATCCCCCATCCACTCCCCCTCATGCATCACAGCATCATCCATACACATTCATTCTCCATTCGCCTCTATCTTCTGTCTTCTCCCGTCCTTCTTCAACAGACAATCCCCTCTTTCCCAGTGTCCCTTTTACCCCATCCATCATCTCATCCTAGGTTGTCCCCTCATGTTCACTCCTTCCACATCTCTTTTACCAGTCTTTCTTCACTCATTCTTTCCATGTGTCCAAACCATCCCAATACTCTTTCATCAACCCTATCTCCCAACTCCCTTTCCACCCCTGTTCTCCTCCTCACCTCCTCATTTCTCACTCTATCCAGCCTATCCTATCATACTTCTCAGGTACCTCATCTCAAAAACATTCAAACTCCTTCTCTCTTCCTCACTTATGTTCCATGTTTCTGCCCCATACAGTGCTGTCAGCATACAATCTCCTCTTAGCATCAAATATCTATTTCTCATTACACTTTTTAATCCACCAAGACATTTATTCGCTTCTCTCAATCTACATTCTACCTCCACCTTCACTCTTCCCTTTCCTGACACATTTGCACCCAAGTATCTAAAACTATCCACTTTCTCCAGTCTCTCTCCCTTTATACTCACTTCCAGTCTGTTGCCACTTTCTCCCCTTGTACATCTCATCACCTTTTACCCACAGTTATTTTCAACTTCCTTCTTTCACACACTTTCCCAAACTTTGTCACTAACTTCCTCAATCCCTCTTCTGATCCTGCTACAAGTGCAGTGTTGTCAGCAAACAACAACTGGTTTATCTTCCACCTTCCTCCATTTTCTTTAACCATCTCCAATCCCAGGCCCACTACCCTTGAATTTACCTCTTACACCATTCCATCCACGTATAAATTGAACAGCCAGGGTGACATAATACATCCCTGATGAAATCCCACCATTACCTCAAACCACTCACTCTCTCCATTTCTACTCTTAACACACACCCTACTACTCTTGTAAAAACTCTTGACTGCTTTTAACAGTTTCCCTCCTATCCCATATATCTACAATACCTCCCACAGTGCCTTCCTGTCTACCCTGTCATAAGCCTTTTCTATATCCATAAAAGCCCAAAAAATAGCTTTCTCAAGTATCTGTCTTACCACAAAAATCTGACTTATATGACCCCTACCTGTCCAAAACACACATTGTTCCTCACAAATTACTCCCTCTGTTCCTCTCCCAATCCTCTCAATTAAGACCCATGAGCCTTCCCAACTAAACTTAATAAGCTGATCCCTCTGAAACTACTACACTCACACTTGTCCCCCTTTCTCTTGTAAAGTGAAACTATACAGGCACTCCTCTAGTCCTCCGGCACTCTACCCTCTCTTAATCAAACATTAAATAACCTCACCAGCCAGTCCACCTCCTTTTTTCATACATTCTGCATGACATCCATCCAACTCAGGTGCCTTACCTGCTCTCATCATCTCAACAATTGCCTTCACTTCATCTTTCATTATTTCTCCTCCATTTTCCTCACTCATCACAGTCATTTTCTTAGCGCTTCCCGCTGCAACTATTTTTCTCTCCCTTTCCTCCTTCACATTTAGCAACTCCCTAAAACACTCTGCCCATCTTCCTCTTACTGCCTTCTCTTCCATTATCATCTCTACATCTGCACCTTTTACCTTTTCTTCTCTACTTGATTTGCCTCCTCTTCCTCTCTTAATTTCTTTTCAAAACACTTTTTTTATTACTTTAAAAATTTTCTGTCATACTCTTACCCCATTTCACATCTGCTCTCCTCTTTGTCTCCTTTATCTTATACTTTACTTCTCTTCTCTTTTCTTTGTACCTCTCATGATTCCCTTGTCCTATTTTGTAATCAATCTGTGAAAGCTTGCTTCTTCTCTTCTACTACTTTCTTTGCTTCATCATCCCACCACTTACTACCCTTCTATTTCCTCCCGTCCTCCTTGTTCCACACACCATCTTTGCACACCATGTCACTCCCTCCTTGAACCATCCCCATTCCTCCTACATTCTTAATTCTATTCTATCCTTCACTCTCTCCCACTCTTCTCTCAGCTTCTTCTTGTACTCCTCCTTTTCTTTCTCATTTAAGTAGTTCACTCAAAGCACCTCCCTACCTTCTGTCCTTTTCCTCTTTCTCCATCTATCCTTCACTCTCAACTTAACTTCCACCAAAAAATGATCTGATATTTCCCCACTCTCTCCCCTTAGAACATGTACATCCTTAACTCTTCCTACTATACTCCTGGTTACCACTATATAGTCCATTAACGCTCTATCTACCACCCTCTCCCAGGTGTACTTATGCTTGACTTTCTTCCTAAATACTGTATTTGTTGTCATCTCTCTAGACACATCTCCACTATCAATTCTCAACTATGATTTTTTCCTGGAACTCCACACTTCCCAACAACTCCGTCTATTGGTTCATTTCCTACCCTAGCAATTAGGTCTCCCAATACAACTACAATGACATTTCTCCCTAATCCCTCTATGGCAGTGGTTCTTAACCTGGGGTACCTGCACCCCCAAGGGGTACGAAACCTTGAACCTGGGAGTACGAGACAAGGTAGCCAGTGCAATGGTACTGTATATTTTCCATGAAAAAAGCAAAGCAAGGTTTGTATCACTATCCTTTTCATATGTTTGCATTGTATTTAAATTGGATGGGGGTACGAGAATTTTTTCAGAGATGCCAAGGGGTACGGGCAGTAAAAAAGGTTAAGAACCACTGCTCTATGCACTCATTGAAATCCATCCAAAAAGCCTCCCTCTTCTCTACACTCTTCTCACTACACTACCAGGCCCATATGCACTTACAAAAACCCACATCTACCTTCCCAGCTTCACCTTCAGCCACATTAACCTAAAAGAAACCTCTTTCCTCTCTACTACATGCTTACCTACTTCTTCACTTACTAGTATAGCCACCCCTTCTCTCCCTCATCCTTTCTTCACTCCTGAGAACCTCTCAACTACACTCCCAAACTCACACTCACCCCTCCTTCTCAACTTAGTTTCACTCAATGCTAACACATCCATCTTTCTTCTCTCAAACATATTGCCTCTCTCTACTATTTTACTCTCATCTGTATCACATCCATGCACATTAAAAGACCCAAACCTTAGGATACTGGTTGGAAAACTCCTAGACCCTTTTATGCCTTTATTTTTTTTAGGAATGTCTCCTTTGGGGCTACAGGGAGAAGGATGCCTAGTCCTAATCCCTGTCCCACTTCTCATCACTTCGTACAACTAAAGCGGGAAGACTTGATGGCAGTATTCATTTCCCTACAACAGGGTTAGGCAAATAAAGGAAATGAATATTCAGATAAATGGTACAGGACAGTAACAAGGAGTGGGGGGATAGCATAACAGAGGGAGAGACACAGTATAATAAAGTATCATCATTTCTCTATGAACAGAGATTTCCTCTATCGCAGACAAAATGATGTGTGGCTCTGGTCCATAGGGACACCCAATATAGACCCTAAAGTATCAGCTGCACACTACTTACCCACTATAACATGCAGCCAATACCCCAAACGGTACCACACAGAAAAATATTAAAACTGGAAAACATAGGAGAGACACAAGGTAACCTACTAAACTGGATGGATGATTTCCTACATGGTAGAAAAATGAGAGTAGTGCTCAGAGATAAGTGTTCAGGTAGGGAGGTGATTATTGGAGTTCCACAGGATCAGTATTGGCTCCAATAATGTTCACTATTTATGTGAATGACATGGATGAAGATGTAGAATGTTACATGAGCTTTGCAGACAATGCTAAATTGTTGAGGAAAGTGAAAATTGAAACTGATTTTGAATCAGTACAGAGAGACCTAAACAAGGTTTGGAAATGGAGTCAGAAGTGGGAAGTAGACTTCAACATTAAGAAATGTAGTATGATGGACTTGAGTAAAAGAAAAAGAAAAAGAAAAGTATAAAAAAAAAAAAAAAAAAAAAATATATATATATATATATATCAGGACACTATACAATTGGAAGAAAGGAAGTGAAGAAAGATCTGAAAAAGTCCTGGGAGTAATTATCTCAAATGACTTGTCTCCTGATAAATAAATAAAATTGTTGGAGAATCCTATAACTTACTTAGATCAATTAAGGTGGCTGTTACCTATTTAGATGAAGAAATGGTTAAAAAAAATATTAGTCACAATAACAAGGCCTAGGCTGGAGTATGCTGCGACACTATGGTCACCCAGTACCAAAAAGAATATAAAGAAAATTGAAAGAATCCAGAGAGCAACCACAAAAATGGCCCCAGCACTTTCAAACCTGTCATATGAGGAGAGACTGGCTAAATTGATATTGCCAACTTTGGAACAAAAAAGAGAAAGAGACGACCTACGGACCATTTACAGAATCATGAAAGGCACGGAAGTCTTTGACAGAAAGGACCTACTAAATTGGGACAAGAGAAACACAAGAGGACATAAAAAAAAAAAAACTAAAAAAGGAAGGTAATAGAAGAGACCTGGAAAAAAGTTTTCCACAAAGAGTGGTAGATGGTTCGAACAAACTGGACAAAACAATAGTGTGTGCAATAACCACACACTAATTTAAGAGCAAACTAGATACTGCAAGATATAAAGATGGGACACCACAAGCACAGCTCCCCTTCCTGTAAGATACAACTAGGTAAATAGGTAAATACATAGCCCCACCTTTACCTATCTAAACCTACAAAAAGCATTTGATAAGGTAACACACAAGAAACTAATAAGAAAAATAGAATCAATAGGTGGCATCAGAGGAAAATTATTGGAATGGATGGAAGACTTCCAGACTGGGAGAAAAATGAGGGTAGTAATTAGAGATATTCAAAATGGAAAGAAATGATAAGTGGTGTCCCGCAAGGTTTGGTACTAGCTTCAATCAAAAAGGATAACTATAGAAGAGATCTGAAAAAATCCCACACAGAGTGCATACCTGGAATAATTTAGATAAAGAAACAGTGTGTGCAAACACTATTCAAGATTTTAAGAAAAAAATTGATGCTGAAAGATACAAAGATGGGTCACCATGAGCATAATTCCCTTCCCGTATAATACAACCACAGAAATACAACTAGGGCAATACATCAGACCACTCACTCTTTCCATTTCCAATCCTAACAAAGGTTCTACTAATCATGTAAAAACTCTTGACTGCCTTTAACAGTTTCCCGAAATCTCACATATCCACAAAGCCTCCCATGGCGGTTTCCAATTTACTTTGTTTTAAGCTGTCTCCAAATCCATAAAGGCCCAAAAACATCCTTTGCCTTTTGCTAAAGCCTTCTCACAAATCTGCCTTACTACAAAAACTTGATCCACACATCCTCTACCTTTGCTAAACCCACACTTCTCACCAATTACTCCCTTCGTTCCTCTCCTAATTCTCACAATCAAATCCTATGTGGTGACATGACACTGCCCTGACATAGCCCTACATTTACCTCAAACCACTCACTCTCTCAATTTCCAATCCTAACACAGGCTCTACTACTTTCATAAAAACTCTTAACTGCCCTTTAGTTTTCCCCTAATTCCATATATCTTCAATACAACCCACAACCCCTTCCTGTCTACCCTGATGCCTTCACCAAATCCATAAAGGCCCAAAGGACTTTTGTCTTTTACAAAGAGGGGGGAAAGGGTGGTGGATGGGAGTTGAATGGGTGGGAGTGGGTATATGCCTTTTGACTTGGCTAACTTCCTGGTAAGGGGGAAAAGACTTTGGTATATAGATAGACAGCTTTTTACCAAAGCCTTTTCATAAATCTGCCCTACCACAACAGTTTTATCCACACATTCTCTACCTTTCCTAAACCCCCACTGCTCCTCACCAATTACTCCCTATTCCTCTCCTAAATCTCCATTATCATACATGAACACTTCCAAAGATTGTCTAAAACTTAAGTGAACATTAATCATATACAATGACCATTTTATTCCTTCTACAGAAAATAAATAATTCTCAAGCCTTACCTTATATATTCTTGTGCAAAAGCAACTTTGTTGATGATTTTCCAGAAGATTCCCTGAGCATGTTCATCGAAAAGTTCCTATAGAGAAATAAATACATATATTAATCAATAAAAACACTGCTTATATCTACTCAATAGTCTCACCTAGAAAAAAAAAATCTTGGTTACAGCCACTAAAACTGATGGAGTAATATATTCCTGTAAAGATAAGTTACAGTCTTGTTAAGGGACTGAACACCTTGAATCATTAAATTTTCATCCAAAAATCGAATTTTAGAAATGGGCATATCTGAATAATATAAACATCCTAAAAGCAAAATATGAATGACTTTTTCCTCCTCAGCGTAATGGAGGGAGTTTAAAGGGCCTGGGAGGCATGTAAATTTAAATGGCTCATGCAAGAATATGCCCTAAGTATCTATAAATATGTCTTGTTTTCGCTTGTCTAATACCATGAAATGGCTATATTTTTGTATGTTTGGCATAAGCATGACTTCCTCTTCCATTGGTGTGCACAGCACGCTTCAAGCCTAAGTTACCCATCAAACATCAGCGTAGATTGATGCATAAACACCTAACTGACTGTGGCGATATTGTGTTCTTGTGCCGCTGTTTGCCTTATTTCCTGGACATTACTACACTTACTAGATGTCCAATCATCAACTACATCACGATAAAGAGGAAAACCAAGTGAAAGATGAAAAAATTGAGCCAAAAGTGGAATGAAAGTTGTGCTAGAAGGCGGGCAAGGCGTGAGAGGCTTGGAGGAGGGATCCCATTTCCTCGTGCGTCACCACCTCCACTGTCAACACCATCTCCACCACCAAATACCACCACAGCTGACAAGATGCTTTCTTCGAAATGAAGAGAAGATGAGGGAAATTCAGGAGGAAAAGAAAATAGCTGGCAAAGGAGAAACATACGGAGCTGGGATCGCGCCTGTATAGGATCAAACACCTTTTTGGTAAGCTTTGTCATTGAGCAGAGGAGAGGCACTCATTCCTGATAAAAATAAACCACTCTGCAATAATTTAACAAAGTGATGACACCCCAGCAGTGAGGCTTTAAACCAGTAAAAGTGCAAAATCTTCAATTATTGTTGGAGAACTTCTAGAACGACGCAATCTCCTTTCTACCTACATCTACCTGCTCTTATCCACAAGACGAGTATGCGCATACGCATGCACATGCATTGCACCCCAATGGGTGTAAGATGGTAGTCAAGACCTGACGGACACCAAAGGTCAAGCGTCGCGGTCAAGTCTATTGTCATGAGACTCCAAATTATCAGGGTCATGACCTCAGACACGCACAGCTGTCACCAAACCCTTGGTTCCTGCTAATGAAGATATTGCCACTTCGACAATGAATTTCCACTAGGTTATTATTCTCACCAGTCCACATTCGGACACATATAAATGATACAAAGTGATGTATCATCATTTCTTGTTGCCCCTGTATGTAAATTAAATAATTTCGATGTCTAGTCTTGCTGGAAACAGCGACCAAGTAAATATTTTTCCCTTGTCGGCAACCTTGCCGGATTGATGTATATAATGAACCGTTCCTCTTTGGAGAGCGGGAGATATTCACTCGAATAAAGACAAGAACTTAACCTCTTCACTCCGGGCCAAAATCTCGCGGGCAGCATTAGCTGCCAGACGTGCGATGTTGCATCATAATACTTGCATTATAAAAGATAAAGTAACCCCTGTAATGCTCATTCTCTTTCAGCTGTGAATTTTGATAACCATAGAAAATATGATGAAGCCAGTTTACAGAGTATGGGGGTCACGCAGGTACAACTACAATAAATATAATCAAGACGCCGATATGGCAGCCTCGCGTACCCACTTGCTCCTCATGATGCCTACGTAGGCGTCACCGTATGGAAGGGGTTAAGCTTGTTTTCCACGCCTCCAAAGAAGCCACTCCACTCGAACACTACCCATATGTTGTGAACAACACCATCCAACATTATGAAAAGGACCACTTGGCGAGTAACTAATACATTTTAATGTAATATATATAATAGATATGTATATACATAAAAATATTTACTGTCAACTTATTCAATATACGATGATGATGATGATATGGTTTAACGTCACACACTCCCCACCTATCGGGAGGCTAGGATGGTGCCCCTCACAGAGGGCTTTGTAGCATGGAATCTAATGAACCATGCCCTTGGTTCAACTTCACTGGTGGCAGGATTCGTTAGTTAGACCCATCCTTGACTATGCGGTACAGTTTTGGTCTCCGTCTTATAGAATGGACATCAATTCATTAGAATCAGTACAGAGGAGAATGACCAAAATGATACATGGACTCAGAAATTTACCTTACAAAGAGAGGCTTAGGCACCTTAACTTACACTCTCTGGGAAGATGCAGAGTGTGGGGTGATCTAATAGAGGTGTTTAAGTGGATCAAAGGCTTTAACAAGGGTGAAACAAACAAGGATTTAAACTGGACAAATTTAGATTTAAGAAGGAAATAGGCAAGAATTGGTTTACTAATAGGGTGGTCAATAAATGGAACAGACTTAGTAACCATGCAGTGAGCACTGAAACTATCAGTTGTTTTAAGAAATGGTTAGACAACTTTATGGATGGGGATGACAGGTGGTAATAAACATGGAACTGCCTAGTGTAGGCCTCATGGTCTCTTGCAGTCTTCTTCATCCTTATGTTCTTATGTACAGTATACAAACAATATGTACACCTAGTGATAAATTATGTGAACCCCACATGGCCCCCTAACCTAAGACACACAACATTCTACAGACTATACAGAATAAAGTCCTAAAAACAATTACATGTTATACAAATACAACAACTACAGACCATCTACACCAGGAAACTAAAGTCCTCAGTCAACAAGACCTTGACATGAGAGACAAACAAATGCTTGCCACAGCCTTCACAAACACAGCCCACCCACTACAAAACAGGATAGAACACCCATTCATGCTACAAAATTTCAAAACAACACCCAAATACCTTTATCACAAACAAATACTCTCTTCCTCCACAACCACTAGAGACCCACCTCCAGTAGCATATCCATAATCATATTGCTCACTACTCCATCAACAGACTGAAAGACAACACAATGCTACATACCCAACCATGTGATATCCATCACTCTCTACCCTCTCTCCCCAGAGAGGACAGAGTCCACCTGACCTTGATGTGGTGTGGTCACCATCCAGCCCTTCTAAGCTACCAGAGGAGCCTGGATGACCACATCACAGATTTAACACTTCACCCCATACTACACAACAGATTATAGAGAACTCCATTGTACATAATTGCACATGCCAACAACACAACCTATAATTAACCCCTTTGTAGCTATGGCGTTCCTCAGGGGGATGGGATTCCTCAGCCAGAGAACAACAACCAAACTAGTTTCCAGCCTAGCAGACAAATGATACGAGGTAAAACTAAAATGCACCGGATCTGCCAACTTTGAAAAATTAAAGATAAAGAGGTGATATAATTACAGTAATTAGATTACTAAAGGGTATAAATTTCACTGACAGAAGAGATCTTTGATTAAGGGTAGGAGGGCTTTAAGAAGTCATGAGAGCAAATTAGGGAAGACTACATAGTTACAGCATATGAAGAAATACAGTTTTCCATACAGATGCATAAATACTTGGAATAGCTTAGAAGGTGATATAGCCCAAACTGGAACAATACATGAACTCAAATCTATTTACGATAATTGGAAATCAAAGATACAGACTAAGTTGGATCTATACATGGTATAGATAAATTGGGGAGTAGGAGCTAGGACCCAAAAAACATTGCTCCATTCCCATATACTATAATTAGGTAGATGAGGTAAACAGGAAACAAGGATGACCCTTCATCCAAGAGGAGCTAAGATGAGAAGGAGGAGAGGGTGGTGGATGGGAGTGAAATGGGTGGGAGTGAGTATGTGCACTATGACTTTGCTACTTCCTATACAAGGGGGGAAAAGCCCTTTGTATATAGATATATAAATAGGTAAATAGTTAAATACAGATCACATTCCTCACTTCTTAGCTTTGTATTAGTATGAATAAAGAATAATCTTACCTGCACAATGGTTTCATAGGGCATTGGTTCATTTGAATGGAGAAGACGGTTAATTGTAGAGCGTAAGGCTTCCCGAGTTCCATTGTATTTCTCAGGATCCAAATCCCAACCACCCGCAAGCCATTCATATTTCAGGTGATTTGTATCCTTTCTCCAAAGGATGACAATATGGAACACGGTGTCAGACAGACTTTCTGAGCCTGAGTATGAGATATTTCTTATCAATAAACAAATCATCTTAGATGAAAATTAAATGTGAAACATAGCTGGACAAAATTACAGTGAATATCTGTCTTCAAATTATAGTAATCTCAACAGCCTTTTTTCTGAACCCCATTATTACAAGATTTATGTATATTGTAGACAACTTTTATACCTTGTGTAACTGAATACTCCCCAAATCTGAACATCCTGCACCTATATCAGTCTGGATATGGGAAAGATTACTGTATCTTTCATACGAGACACTACTTGCAAAGTCTTGTTAAATTTCAAACCAATGTAATCTAAAATTCTGTACATTCTTTCACTTACCTTCAGTTAGAGCATTGATAAATTCAATCTGCTTCTCCCTGAAAATGTATGTGTATCTGACCCTTTCCCTTGCACCCACACCTGTAGCAAAATCACGCAGTGCCTGTCGGCTAGGTTCATGTGCAGGATTATCTTCTGTAACTAAGACAACACAAAGACGACGTCTTGCTCGCATGGACTCCACTGGACACAAGCTGTCAAATACTGCCTGAAATGCAAAAATGTGATTCTAAGTAAGATCAGCATACCTCTATCAGCAAGAAAAATAAAATAAATGGATAATTAGTATTGGCAAGACCTTTAAAGAGACATATTTGTATTCTTACTTGGTCACTGATAATTCACCTGCACTTAATTTCCTTCTTTGGGACAGTATCACACCTAATTGAAAGACTATCATGGAACCATGGAGTTGCAGTGACAACCTTATACAATAGGTTATATTCAAATTATTCCTACAATTGATGTGATACATCTCTTTGTAAATATACTTTATGCAAATAATATTCCTTTTCAACAATCATCATTTATATTCTATTTTTGTAAAGAAATCCATAATAATCACATAAGCAACCTTATCTATCACCAAAGGCTTTCACTTTATTCATTTGTCTACATTAATATTACTATGAAATTTTCTAGTCAATTTCTGTATGAATACATCAATAAACTCACACCAGAGAAAAAGGGGAAAAGGGAAAATAGGTCACAGGAGTCCTAAGGTGATTAAAGACTCATACTGCAGTATCTTACTGCCTTTGCCTATATTGTGATTGTTCAAGTACTAACTACAGTTTGTTTTGTTAGTGACCCAAAGTGCTGAGCCCAAAAGCTCAGTTTTTGGCTTGTTAGAAACTTCCTCCAGATTTAGCAAAATGTCAACTAAGTGATCCACAGTGCTAGGTTTCATAGCCTGATTTTTGGCTTGCTAGGAGTATCACAACAAATTGGTGACCTTCTGGAGTGACTCCCAGCTAGCTCATTCCAACCCTACCACTCTGCTACCTCAGCCTGCCCAGTTACCCTGGCCCAACCCACTATGCCAGCTCTCTCCACAGCCCTGGCCCACTTACCAGCCCATTAACACCATCATCTACACATCAACCACACCAGAATGACAGACGAACACACATAGGCTGTGAGTGCCTTACGTGCACCCTCCTTCTCCACCCATGACCAATCATAGTGGTTCGCTATCATCAAGTGCAACTTCGAAGCAAACCACATCACCATCAGCCTAATGAAGTTCACCCATCCCAGCAGCCTTCTGTCACATGAAGTCCTTTTCCATGTCTCAGACACCATCTCCAAAGCCCCCTTATCTGCATACCAGGAACTGAACTCAGCTGTTCTTGTCCACCTCTTCCAGGAGCTGATGTCAAAAGAGCTTGGCAACAAGAAGCTACCTTACTTGCTGAGCCACACAAAGAGACTACTCAGAGAAAAGTACATATCATTCAACCAAGGCTCATTCAGCCACCTCTTCTACCAACATCTAATGCCTGCCATCCAGCACAACTTCTTCAGTATCAAGAGCAAGCTTTTGCTGGACAAACTAGTTAAACTCTCAGATGATTTCATGGTTTCTGTCCCAGCTAAACATCCTACTGTATCAAATGTCAACAAGACTTCCAAAACACCAAAATTGGCTACACTTATCTCCCTACTTGCTTTTTGGGTTAGTGCTTTCCAAAAGCAGCTTAACAGCTCCCACAGCTGACACTCCCCATCATCACAATAACACTGTCACTGCTCCACATCAAGAGGAAGGCCCAGACACATACCTGGCATCTGCTACTACCACACCTGGCTTGAACATGATGCTGAGAAGTGCACACAGCCATGTAATTTCCAATTCCCACAATTACACAAGACTGGCAGACACTAACAATGTTTGCTGACATATATCAAAGCAGTTCCACATCTTTCATTTATTTTCAAACCCTAACTTTCTCACTGATACCAGAGCTGAAGTTAGTGTCCTGCCTGCCATAGGAAGCCAGTCACTGCCAACCTCGTACCTCTATACAGCTAACAGAACCAAGATATCTACTCTCAAGAGGCAGATGCTTCAGATGATTCTCAAACTTCACCAGTCTTCAAAGTGGACATTCTATGTTCCAGCATTTTCACAAATAATTCTTGGCCCTGATTTTTTTTACTTGTTTCAATCTTCTGAACAACATAAAAAATTGCAAGCTCCTTCTTACATCATTTTCATCCACTGGCAGACCAATAGCTGGTGAAAGCAGTCCACTATCAGTTCAAACAATAAGTTTGTCTCCCACCTTAAGTCCTTCTCAACACTGACACAGCTATCCATACTCCAGCAGCAAGCACCATTCAATATACCATATTGAGACAATTGGAACTCTGACCCATGTGAAGGCTCATCATTTAGCTCCTGAATGCCTCAAACTAAAGCCAAGTTTAAGTCTCTCACATGCAAAGGAATCATCAAGCTCAAACAACTGGTCATCTACACTCCACATCATCTCCAAAAAGAACAGTGACATCATACCATGCATTAGATTTGCAGACCATCACAGACGGGTACCCTGTGCCCACCATCCAGGAATTCTCATCACAATTTACAGGACCTACCAGTGATAGTGGACTGGCTGTTAAGATTGTTTAATGTTTGTTTAAGACAGGGTAGAGTGCCAGAGGACTGGAAGAGAGCCTGTATAGTTCCACTTTACAAGGGAAAAGGGGACAAGCGTGAGTGTAGTAGTTTCAGAGGGATTAGCTTGTTAAGTGTAGTTGGGAAGGCTTATGGGAGGATCTTGATTGAGGGGATTAGGAGAGGAACAGAGGGAGTAATTGGTGAGGAACAGTGTGGATTTAGGACAGGTAAAGGTTGTGTAGATCAGATTTTTGTGGTAAGACAGATATGTGAGAAAGCTATAGGAAAGGGGAAGGATGTTTTTTGGGCTTTTATGGATATGGAAAAGGCTTATGACAGGGTAGACAGGAGGGCACTGTGGGAGGTTTTGCAGATATACGGGATAGGAGGAAAGCTTTTAGGAGCAGTCAAGAGTTTTTATGAGAGTAGTAGAACGTGTGTCAGGATTAGAAATGGAGAAAGTGAGTGATTTGAGGTAAAGGTGGGACTTCATCAGGGATGTGTTATGTCACCCTGGCTGTTCAACTTATATATGGATGGGGTGGTGGGTCAGGGATTGGAGATGGTTAAAGGAAATGGAGAAAAGTGAGCCAGCTGTTGTTTGTGGATGACACTGTGCTTGTAGCAGGATCAGAGGAGGGATTGAGGAAGTTAGTGACAGAGTTTGGGAAAGTGTGTGAAAGAAGAAAGTTGAAGATAAATGTGGGTAAAAGTAAGGTGATGAGATGTACAAGGGGTGAAAGTGACAGCAGACTGGAAGTGAGCATTAAGGGAGAGAGACTGGAGGAAGTGGATAGTTTTAGGTACTTGGGTGGAAATGTGGCAGGAAAGGGAGGAGTGGGGGTGGAGGTAGAATGTAGATTGAGAGAAGCGAGTAGGTGCCTTGGTGGATTAAAAAGTGTAATGAGAAATAGACATTTGGGAATGAATGATAAGAGGAGATTGTATGAAGGAGTGATTGTGCTGACAGCACTGTATGAGCCAGAAATATGGAATATAAAGAGAGGAAGAGAGGGGTTTGAATGTGTTTGAGATGAGGTGCCTGAGAAGTACGATAGGGGTTATTAGGCTGGATAGAGTGAGAAATGAGATGAGGAGAACAGGAGTGGTAAGGGAGTTGGGAGATAGGGTTGATGAAAGAGTGTTGGGATGGTTTGGACACATGTGAGTAATGAGTGAAGAAAGACTAGTAAAAGAGGTGTGGAAGGCAGATGTGGAGGGAGTGAACATGAGGGGCGACCTAGGATGAGATGGATGGATGGGGTAAAAGGGGCTTTAGCAAAGAGGGGAATGTCTGTAGAGGAAGGACGGGAGAGGACAGAAGACAGGGGTGAATGGAGAATGGTTGTATATAGATGATATTGTGATGCTTGAGGTGGAATGGGTGGGGGATTGGGGGTGAGGTAGTATGTGTGAGAAAACTTTGATGCAACCCGAAGGGATTTCTCCCCGTCATCTCCCTTTCTGCATGGGAAGACGGAGAGGGGGGTCACTGATTTTATGAAGCGGCCTTGCTGTGGATGTGCTATGTCTTACAATACTGCTTCTGACCCAGGACAGTGGACAAAATGCAGAGATGACCCATAATCCAGGAGGTGCCAAGATAAGAGGGAGAATAGAGGGTGGAGGGGAGTGAAGTGTATTAGGGATGGAATAGGTGGGAATGGTCTTTATGCCTTTGTTTTTTTGGCTACCTCCCTTGTAAGGGGAAAAAAGCCTTCGGTATATGTATGTATGTACCATCTTCTTCACTATCAGCCTCATCAAAGTCTTCTGTCACATCCAAGTCAACCCAGTGGACATCCCAAAAACAGTTGTCATCACAACTTTTAGTCTGTTTGAGTAGATATGGATGCCACTTAGACTCAAGGACTCTGCCAATACCTTTGAGAGGTTCATGGATGAAGTCATTTGAGGCTTATCTTTTTGTTTCACCTATATCAATAATGTAATCATCACCAGTCCTGATGTTGATATGTTCCACCAGAACCTCCAGCATGTCTTCACTTGACTACAAGACTATAAAATCCACATTAATGTTGACAAGTTCGAGTTATGCCTTAGGTCAACTTCCTTATTCATACTGTCACCCCTTCAGGTATCAAACCCTTTTTCATCCCAATGTGATGCCATTCAGGAGTTTCTAAAGCCAATGATCCCATGCCAGCTCAAGCAGTTCTTAGGAAGGTTGAATTACCACAACTGCTCCATTTCTGCACCCTCCTCCTTCAGCCACTCTACTCCAAGATCAAGCCTTGTAAAAGGGGGCATTCTATCACATTCACTTGGAACTCAGAAAATGACACAGCCTTCATTGCAGCCAATGAAGCACTCAAAAATATAACCACATTTGGTTTCCCTACCCCTGATGCCTCAAATGCAGATATTGATGGAGTTCTGCAGCAGCACATCAATGGTGTCTGGAAGCCCATTGTTTTCTTTTCAAAGAACTTCAACAACACTGAGAGTAAATAAAGTATCTTCGACAAATTGTTTCTTACTATTTCTTAGACAGTCAAGTGGTTCAGGTATTTCACTAAAGGATGAAAATTTACATATACACAGATCACAAAACAATTATGACCACTTTCATCAACAACACATCAACTTTATCTCCCAGTTCACAACTGACATCCATTTTGCCCAAGATGAAGACAAAGACCTTGCTGATGCATTGTCACACACTTCCAAGCTTCTGAGCTGTCAACACCTCTCAACCAGAGCTCCAAAGGCTACTGAATAAGACTAAAAATTCTCAATAGTGCAAGGAAAACATGAGGTCTGGTTTGTATTGAATGGGAGTGTTAAGTCAGTCTAATGAGAAAAAGTGCAAGAAAATAAAAACGATGATTTTGAGCCAAATGTCAAATCAAATACAGAGACCTCTGGTGGTGCTACACCAAAATTAAATGTAAATAAAGGCCATGAAAAACCAAGGATGTTCCAACTGTATAATGAAGACAATTTTTCTGGTTTTGGCAAGTACGAAAGAAGAAATTTAAGTTGAATCTTAGACATGGAAAGGGAGAAGAGTATTAATAGTAAATTGTGAGAGAAAGAATTCATAGAACTAAGGAAAGAGATTGTAAGTCCAACAAAAGGCCTTTTTCAAGCTAACAATGAGATATGTGAACTAAAGAAAATAAATTCCAAACTAAATAATGAGCTAAAGGGATTAAAAAAGATCTAATGGAGGTTAAATGTGAAAATGAAAAGATGAAAATCAATGATACTACCAATAGTGAGAACTCAAAAAAAAGAGGTAAATAACTAAATACAGGCAATGTCTGAAAGAACCGAAGAAAATTTAGGAAGGAAAATTTGCTGATCAAGAAATGGAATGAAAACAGAGAAAATGAAGAAATTCATTTTAAACAAATAGTACAATAGATACAGGAAAATGCAAAGACACAATTGTTCAAGTAATCAAAGAAAAAGCAAATTGGGTTAGAGACACAGTGGATAGGAAAAAGTGTATAGTGGTTCTATGACCCCGTCAGATACTAGCTTGTCTAACACTTCTTCAACCAGTTAGATATATTTACTTGCTACATTTTATGCTTTCTGAAATTTGGGCATAGCTCCCTCTTTCAGATGAACTTTAGCTAACACGTTTGCTACAGGTAAACTAGGATCTGTAACAAATTTTACAGTTGAGATCGACTATCCAATACATTACTCAACATAAGACAACTTTCATCCAAACTGGTTAAATTAATACCAATCTTTGGTATCATATCTTTTCCACATAAGTTGTTATCTACATTTTCTACCACATAAAAACAATGCCTGGTGCTAAAATCAATATATGTTACAGATCCAATTATTTTTCCTATAACCCTTATATCAGTATTCCCAAGTGCCTTTAACAGTTTATTTCAGTACTGTATTGGTAATCTCAACCTTTGAACATAATCATAACAGAATTGAAACTCCAGCACCCCTATCTACTTCAAAAGGAACCAATATCCATCACAACCCACCACAATATTGATTTTAACATTAAGGACTTAATTTTCTTTACTTTACTTCCACTGTCTCTGATACAAAACAAGTGTCTATCATTGTTTTCTGGTCAACTTTCACCATCCTCGGTCAGTGCATTTACTTTCTTCTTATTCTTCCACTTTTCCTTAGAAGACTTTTATAAATCACTACTTTGATGCTGAGAACCCATAGCCAAATTCTACTTTCAAACATGTTTCAGGTGTACCATCTTATTACAAATGGAATACACTAAATGTGAGAATCTAGTTATCACTTAGATGGGGGTATCCATAAAGTTTTGATTTCATATCTCTTCTTTTCTAAAGAGCTAGCATAGCAATGTTAGCTCTTTAGAAAAGAAGAGATATGAAATCAAAACATAGTTTTGCAAAATTGGTGGCCAAGTACGATTTGAAACCGGAACAGATCTACAATGCTTGATGAGACCAGCCTGTTCTAACGCTGTCTACCGACATCTACACTAGCCAGTGAAGCAGAGGAAGCCACCAAAAGATACAAACAAAGCAAGGATAGACTGACAGTGTTACTGTGTGTGAGTATGGCAGGGACCCATAAAGTCAAATTGTGTGTCATTGGAAAATACTGGAAGCCACGTTGTTTTAAAAATCGAATCACATGAAGAATCATCACCCCAGACTTCAACAGGGTGACAATTTTTTATGTGAGCCATCCTGGGTTTACGATTCTTCGTTTGTATAAGTTGATGACAATAATCATAACCTTCATTCAACCTAACATAACGTGACCTGACCTAACCTAATCTAACATAATGTAACATAACCTAACATAAACTAATCTAACCTAAACTAATCTAACCTAATCTAACCTAATCTAATCTAACTTAACCTAATCTTTATTCCACTGTTGATATTCAGCGTATGGGGTAACAGTTCTTCAGGTGGGATCTCATGGGGTGACAATTCTTCATGTGGGATCTCATGGGGTGACAATTCTTCACATGGGTGTTCTGGGGTGACAATTCTTCATGTGCCCCTAAAAATCTAACATACTTACCATTAGATTATCGCCCACAAAATAATGTATGTATGGACTCAGAAACATTCATGAACTGGCTCAAACATGTGTTTGTTCCATCAGTGAAAGAAAATTTGAAAAAGAAAGGACTTCCAGAGGACAGCAAATTTATTCTCCTACTCAACAACAGTAAAGCACATCCACCAGCTGAGGAATTGAGCATTGGAAACATTTCTGTTGTGTATTTACGGCCAAACATAACAAGTGTGATCCAGCCCATGGATCAAGGAGTGATTCAGAACTTTAAAATGAATTATGTGCAAACTAGTTTATTTTGAGGACGGTAGCATTTCCGAATTCCAATGTGGGTTTAATGTTAAGGATGCTATTTTTATGGCTTCACTAGCTTGGGAGGATATAAAACAACAAACCTTGATACAATGTTCGAGAAAATTATATCCAAAAATAATGTTTAAAGATCAAGAAGGGGATGAGGATTTTGAGGGTTTTCCATCGGCAAGAAAGAAGTCGGTGGTGAAAGAATTGAAAAAGATGGTTGCGCTAAACTTTGCATTAGTGATGAAGTGATATAAGTGTGGGTGGATATGGACAGTGACCAAGCAGTAACAAACTCACTTAGTGATGATGAAATCTTACAATCAGTTCCCGATAAACACCACGCACAAACGACAGAGGCAGATAGTGAAGAAGATGACCCTGAGCTGAAAGTGTCGTGGAAGGATGCAGCGAAGGGTCTAGTAGTGTTTGTGAAATTTGCAGAACAGTGCACATACAAAGAGGGAAAAATTCTATACAAAGAGACATCAGAGTTTTTGTGAAAGTTGGTACAAAAAGTTCTGTGAAAGAAAACTTGAGTGTAGAGGTGAACTCACCCTCTCAGCCACCAACACTGAACGCGGCCACTCACAACTCCATCGTAAAATTATCAGATGATGAATTAGACAACTGTGATGATTATAACTGATGTATATTGATTGGATTTACTCTATACTGATTGAATTTACAATATATTGATATGAGGATGTGTTTATTATTAACGTGAATTAAGATTTATCAATAAGTAAATGAATAATGTAAATAAATGTATTTTTAAGTATCCCTTCCCGTATCCAGCATTTTCTCATGTCCAGTACGTCTTCGGTCCCATCAGTGCTGGATACAAGGGCTTTTACTGTATAAAACTTGCTTGCGAACTTCATGAAGTCAGCTTCTCTGACAAATTCCTCTTCTACAGGAAGAAAAATACAGGCCAAAACCCACTGCAAGGCACCTCAGTTTTTTTGTTTGTTTTTTCATTGCTATTGCAATAAATTGCAATGAGTCTAACAGCTCAAGGTTTCATTAGAGTGGTAGCCTGCTCAGCTCCACAGTAAAACAAACAATAACATCAATAATATCATCAAAACAACCTTTATAGGACAGTATCAAATCCTACAAAGGCATTAGGAAACCACTAATTGTAAACAAGAAAACAAATGGCATTATCTAATGAAAACGCCAATATACATAATCTATTTTACCAATGAATTAAGAATCTTAAGAATCCCCAGAGTAATAGTAAGATATATAGACTTAAAAATGCTTTTCAAACCTGTGAGGAAAGACGTGGAAGAATGAGGAACTTGTTGCCTTCAATAATATCCTTCATAGTTGCATAGGGAAGTTCTGTCATGGCAACAGAAGCCACAGCTGTATGTGGATCCTCATGGAAAACTAGAAGAGTGTCAACCTTACTAGAAACTCCATACTTCACACGAATCGCATCGGTGTCTGGTTTATCTAGTTGTACATAACTGAAAAAAACAACATAAGGTAAATAAATCTAATCAATCAAAATGTATATCCTGTAAATAAGATTGACAATTTTATGTACCAACATTATTATCTGTATAATATTTGTGTACAATTTTATAAGACATACAATTTGAGCAACAAATATTTTTTTTTTCTTTTTTTTTTTCACATAAGGATAATGAGAGGACACTACACACATCTTAATAGATCAACTATTCTGCCAATTTTTTCATTATATTTTATGGTGGGGGAAAAAAATACTGTCAAGTAATTCCACTTGGATAGTAAGAGGCGAGAAGAAAGGGACAGGGATTGGGACTAGGTATCCTTCTCCTTGTAGCCCCACAGGGGACATTCCTAAAAGAAAAAGCAAAGGCATAAGAGGGTCTGGGAGTTTTACGACCAGCACCCTAAGGTTTGGGTCTTTTAATGTACGTGGATGTGGTACAGATGAGAGTAAAAGGGAAGAGATAGGTAGTATGTTTGTGAGAAGAAAGATGGATGTGTTGGCTTTGAGTGAAACTAAGCTGAAAGGGAAGTGTGAGTGTAAGTTTGGGAGTGTAAGTGGGAGGTTATCAGGAGGGAACAGAGGGTGAGGGAGGGAAGGGGTGGCTATACTAGTAAGTGAAGAGATAGGTAAACGTGTAGTGGAGTGGAAGGAGGTTTCCTCAAGGATAATGTGGATGAAGGTGAAACTGGGAAAGGAGATGTGGGTCTTTGTAAGTGCATATGGACCAGGCAGTGAGAAGAGCATAGAAGAAAGGGAGGCTTTTTGGATAGATTTAAATGAGTGCATAGAGGATTTAGGGAGAAATGTCAACTTAATAGTACTGGGAGACCTTAATGCTAGGGTAGGAAATGATCCGATTGATGGAGTGATTGGGAAATGTGGAGTTCCAGGAAAGAATCGTAGAGGAGAGTTGATGGTGGAAATGTGTCTAGAAAGAGAGTTGATGATAGCAAATACAGTGTTTCGGAAGAAAGTCAAGCATAAGTACACATGGGAGAGGGTGGTGGAGGGAAGGGTGATAGATAGAGCGTTAATGGACTATGTAGTGGTAAATAGGATTATGATAGGAAGAGTTAAGGATGTACATGTGCTAAGGGGAGAGGGTGGGGGAATATCAGATAATTTTTTGGTGGAAGGTAAGTTGAGAGTGGAGGATAGATGGAGGAAGAGGAAAGGGACAAAAGGTAGGG
The DNA here is from genome assembly GCF_046742065.1 of Oratosquilla oratoria. Taxonomy (NCBI): domain Eukaryota; kingdom Metazoa; phylum Arthropoda; class Malacostraca; order Stomatopoda; family Squillidae; genus Oratosquilla; species Oratosquilla oratoria. Next base: position 38,755,149 of record NC_134809.1, on the reverse strand, counting down.
AGGTGCTTAGAGTGAACTCTTTAAATGAAAAGAAAAAGGAGAGGGAGAAGGAGTACAAGAAGAAGCTGAAGGAGGAGTGGGAGGGAGTGAAGGATAGAGTAGAGCTAGGTGTGGAGGAGGAATGGGGATGGTTCAAGGAGGGAGTCACAAAGTGTGCAAAGATGGTGTGTAGAACAAGAAGGACAGGAGGAAATAGAAGAAAGGGTAGTGAATGGTGGGATGAGGAAACAAAGAAGGCTGTAGAAGAGAAGAAGCGAGCTTTCACAGATTGGTTACAAAATAGGACGAGGGAGTCATATGAGAGGTACAAAGAAAAGAAAAGAGAAGTAAAGCAAAAGGTAAAGGAGGCAAAGAGGAGAGCACATGTGAAATGGGGTAAGAATATGACAGAAAATTTTGAAAGTAATAAAAATATGTTTTGGAAAGAAATTAAGAGAGGAAGAGGAGGTGAATCAAGTAGAGAAGAAAAGGTAAAAGGTGCAGATGGAGAGATGATAATGGAAGAAAAGGCAGTAAGGGGAAGATGGGCAGAATATTTTAGGGAGTTGCTAAATGTGAAGGAGGATAGGGAGGGAAAGATAGCTGAAGTGGAAAATGCTAAGAAAATGACCGTGATGAGTGAGGAAAATGGAGGAGAAATAAGGAAAGATGAAGTGAAGGCAGTTGTTAACCCCTTCCATACGGTGCCGCACACGTAGGCGTCATGAGGAGCAAGTGGATTCGCGACGCTGCCATATCAGCGTTTGATTATATTTATTGTGGTCGCCCCTATGTTTTTACATTCTCCCTAATCTGCTCTTAATCCCATTCTCTGTGGTTTTCAAAATTCACGGGTGAAAGAAAGAACGATCGATATAAGCCGTGACTATATTTTGTGATGCGAGTATTATTACGACACGTCGTACAACTGGCATTGGCTGCTGCCCGCGAGATTTAAGTCCCGTATTGAAGTGGTTAAGATGATGAAAGCAGGTCAGCCACCTGGTCTGGATGGATGCCATGCAGAATGTCTAAAAAAAGGAGGTACAGTGATGGTGGGCTGGCTGGTGAGGTTATTTAATGTTTGCTGGAGAGAGGGTAGAGTACCGGAGGACTGGAGGAGTGCCTGTATAGTTCCACTTTACAAGGGAAAAGGGGACAAGTGTGAATGTAGTAGTTTCAGAGGGATTAGCTTGTTAAGTGTAGTTGGGAAGGCTTATGGGAGGATCTTGATTGAGAGGATTAGGAGAGGAACAGAGGGAGTAATTGGTGAGGAACAGTGTGGATTTAGGACGGGTAGAGGTTGTGTAGATCAGATTTTTGTGGTAAGACAGATATGTGAGAAAGCTATAGGAAAGAGGAAGGATGTTTTTTGGGCTTTTATGGACCAGGAAAAGGCTTCCGACAGGGTAGACAGAAAGGCACTGTGGGAGGTTTTGCGGATATACGGGATAGGAGGAAAGCTTCTAGGAGCTGTCAAGAGTTTTTATGAGAGTAGTAGAGCTTGTGTCAGGATTAGAAATGGAGAGAGTGAGTGGTTCGAGGTAAAGGTGGGACTTCGTCAAGGATGCATTATGTCGCCCTGGCTGTTCAACTTATACATGGATGGGGTAGTGCGAGAGGTAAATGCAAGGGTAGTGGGTCAGGGATTGGAGATGGTTAAAGAAAATGGAGAAAAGTGGGAGGTGAGCCAGTTGTTGTTTGCGGACAACACTGCGCTTGTGGCAGGATCGGAGGAGGGATTGAGGAAGTTGGTGACAGAGTTTGGGAGAGCATGTGAAAGAAGAAAGTTGAAGATAAATGTGAGTAAAAGTAAGGTGATGAGATGTACAAGGGGTGAAAGTGGCAGCAGACTGGAAGTGAGCATTAAGGGAGAGCGACTGGAGGAGGTGGATAGTTTTAGATATTTGGGTGCAAATGTGGCAGGAAAAGGTGGAGTGAAGGTGGAGGTAGAATGAAGATTGAGAGAAGCGAGTAAATGCCTTGGTGGATTAAACAGTGTAATGAGGAATAGACATTTGGGAATGGATGCTAAGAGGAGACTATATGAAGGAGTGAATGTGCCAACAGCATTGTATGGGGTAGAAACATGGAACATAAGAGAGGAAGAGAGAAGGAGTTTGAATGTGTTTGAGATGAGGTGTCTGAGAAATATGATGGGGGCTACTAGGCTGGATAGAGTGAGAAATGAGGAGGTGAGGAGGAGAACAGGGGTGGAAAGGGGGTTGGGAGATAGGGTTGATGAAAGAGTATTAGGATGGTTTGGACACATGGAAAGAATGAGTGAAGAAAGACTAGTAAAAGAGGTATGGAAGGCAGATGTGGAGGGAGTGAACATGAAGGGACATCCTAGGATGAGGTGGATGGATGGGGTGAAGGGGGCTTTGGGGAAGAGGGGTATGTCTGTTGAGGAAGGACGGGAGAGGACAGAAGACAGGGGTGAATGGAGAATGGTTGTATATGGATGATGTTGTGATGCATGAGGTGGAATGGGCGGGGGGATGGGGGGTGAGGTAGTATGTGTGAGCAAATTTTGACGCAGCCCGAAGGGATTTCTCCCCATCTTCTCCTTTATGCATGGGGGGACAGAGAGGGGGAGTCACAGATTTAACGAAGCGGCCTTGCTGTGGTTGTGCTGTGTCTTACGACACTCCTTCTGACCCAGGGCAGTGGACAAGGTGCAGGGATGACCCGTCATCCAGGAGGTGCTAAGATAAGAGGGAGGGTGGAGGGGTGTGGAGTGTATTCAGGAATGGAATGGGTGGGAATGATTTTATGCCTTTTCCTTTTTGGCTACCTCCCTTGTACATACATACATACATACATATACCAAAGGCTTTTTCCCCCTTACAAGGGAGGTAGCCAAAAAGGAAAAGGCATAAAATCATTCCCACCCATTCCATCCCTGAATACACTCCACACCCCTCCACCCTCCCTCTTATCTTAGCACCTCCTGGATGACGGGTCATCCCTGCACCCTGTCCACTGCCCTGGGTCAGAAGCAGTGTCGCAAGACACAGCACATCCACAGCAAGGCCGCTTCATTAAATCGGCGACCCCCCCTCTTTATCCCCCCATGCATAAAAGGAGAAGACGGGGAGAAATCCCTTCGGGCTGCGTCAAATTTTGCTCACACATACTACCTCACCCCCCCATCCCCCCGCCCATTCCACCTCATGCATCACAACATCATCCATGTTGTAAAGGGGAAAAAGCCTTGGTATATGTATGTATGTATGTATATTTTATTCTGGTTACTAATAGGTAATTCGAATCAGTGGAGGATACTACTATATGATCAAACAAATTCTGACATTTTTCCTGGATGCTGCTATGTGATTTCATTTAACAGAGGGCAACCCTTTCTTATTCTTGGTGTCGCATAGATATGTCATGTATTAGTGTCATACAGTAGTTTATGTAAAACATGCTAAGTGTCACACTGATGAACCACAATCTGACATAGATGTCTAGAATGAGTTCTGGAATGCAGCACTTTTTTTGCTAAGCTGGAAGAAACACCTAGTCTGGTATTGTATGGGAAAGGGGGAGCTTCAATTATCGAGTGACCAAAATTATTTATTAGAGTAAATCCACTGAATGAAAAATAATTCAAAATGGAGGATGGTGAAGGCAGTAAAAATATGGTGAACCAACTAAAAGAAGATTAGATGTAAGCAGGGTTGAATCGCCATTAGGTGTCATCCCATAAAAAGCTGTAATATGGAAACGCCTCAATGGGTTTGGAGGAGCAGGTAGAATACTGGGTAAAGGTATAGACTTAGAAAGGAAGATAGGGTATAAAATATTATACAAAATCAAGAGATTACAGAACTAATTAATTAAATTTAGATCTAAAAACAGAATACAGGGCAATGTATAGAGAAATGAACGAGTTAAGAAAATAAAATGCCGAGACCAACAGTGAGCTTAATGAACTAAAAAAAAGAATTAAACATAGTTAAAAATAAAAACAAAAGGATGAAAAATTATACTAACAAAAATATGGATTTGAAAAGAGAAGTAAAAGAACAAATAGAAGTGGTGACTGAGAATGTTGGAGATAGATCTTCAAGAAATAAAAAATCAATGGAAAGTAGATCAGGAAAACCAAAAAATAGTTTTTAAAGAAATTGTACACACAGAATAAAATGCAAAGGAAACAGTCATCAAAGTAACTAAAGTGAAAGAAAATTGGGTTAGGGACACAGTTGATAAAAAAAAAGTGTATAGTGTTATATGGTATTAAAGAAAAACACAATGTAGCCAGATACTTAAGAGAAAAAGAGGAGAAAGAAATAGCAAAAGAAATTCTGAGAGAGATATAAGAGGGGCAAGATTTATATAAAAAAAAAAAAAAAAAAATAGAAGTGTATAGAAAAAATAGACATCTAAAAATTAAACTAAGGTTGATAGCAGAATTACTAACAAAAACAGCAAAGTTGACAAAAAGTGAAAATTACAAGTATATATGGATAAAAAAGGAAATAAGCAATGAGGAAAAAGTGAGAAAAAACACTAAAAAATTAAGCTAATGAAAAAAATGAGAGAAGAACAGAGACCAAAAGGAGTGAGTTTTTTTGGAGAGTGCTGGACTTGAGGCTAAGAAAATGGGATATGATAGAAAAAAAAAAAGGAAACACAGGTAACAGAAAACAAAGAGGAAAAATGAAAAAATAAAAGTAACAAGTACCAACATAGATTGCATTATTTTAGGATTAAACGAATTAAATGATTATCTGGCCAAAGAAAAACCAGATAAAATGGGAATTGTGGAGATGAAATTAAAAAGTCCACTACCACCAAATAGTGTTGGACAAGATTTATACAACCACTGGATTAAAAATAGATTAGAAAAACAGGGTGGAGGAGTCATGTTTTTGGCTAAGGAAGGCTTGAATGTGACAAAGATTACAGAAGGAAATAATAATCTGGAATTGGTTATGATTAAAGTTGAAAATAGTGACATCAAAAGTAGAAAATTTGTAGTGATATATGTGCTCCCAAAAAACACATTCTTCGAAAGAGAGTGACCATTCCAAAATGTTGGAAGACACAAGGCATACATTAAATGAAATACTGAAAGGAGGCAACTTAGTAATTATGGGTGACTTTAACTATAAAGAAATATGTTGGGAGGAGATACCACTGAAAGAAGGAGAGGATCTTTGGGGAAGCATACTACTGAACATGGCCAATGAATACACATTTTTTCAATGGATAAAAGAGAATACTAGATAAAGAAATAATGAAGAACTGTCAAGATTAGACTTAATATTTACGTCAGAGCCCAAAATTGTGGATAAACTGGAATACAAGACACCAATTGGGAAAAGTGACCACATACTACTTGAGCTCAAACTAAAACAGGAAATATATCTGGAAAGAAATGAGAAACACAGAAATGGGAGACTGATGTATAACAAACGTTGCCTGGAATGAAGGTAGAGTGCCAGCTGATTGGGGAAAGGCAATTATTTGTAAAATTTTTAAGAAAGGTGATCGCACCAAATGTAGGAACTATAGAGGAGTATCACTGCTGTCACAAGTGGGGAAGATATATGAAAGAGTACTAGAGAAGAAATTAAGAATAATAGTTGAGGACAAGCTGGAAGAAGGACAATATGGATTTAGACCCCAGAGAGGAACAATGGATGCAATATTCACACTGAAGATGATAATAGAAAAGAACTGGGAGTGGGACCAACATGTGTACATCGCTTTTGTAGATCTGGAAAAAGCATTTGACAGGTTACCAAGGAATGAAATATGGGATACTTTAGAAGACCCAACATATATGATAGAACCCTCATTAATTAGAGCTATAAGGAGTCTTTACAGAAATAATGTCAGTGCAGTAAGGGCCCAGCTAAGAGAGGATAACTGGTTTGACGTAACTGAGGGTGTAAGACAGGGTGGTGTGATATCTCCTTTACTGTTTGTGCTGTTCATGGACAGGAGCATGAAGAGGTTGAGACTTGGGGGAGAGGTAACCACATTGGCATATGCAGATGATATTGCGATAATCACAAAGTCTCGTACAAAATTGCAGGATACCCTAAATGCATGGAATGAAGAATTGAAAAAGTCAAGAATGATAATAACTGCAAATAAAACTAAAGTAATGATGGTGGCGAGAGAGAGAGATGATATTGAGATAGAAATAGATGGAATACAATTGAAACAAGTGGAAGACTTTCAGTACTTGGGAGTTCAAATACACGAGAGGTGTTATATGGAGAAAGAAATAACAAGCAGAATCGAAACATATACAAATAATCTAAGATTAATGTATCCACTACTAAAAGACAGACTCATACCATCAAAAGTTAAAGTCATCATATATAAAACAATACTAAGACCAGTATTAACATATGACTCAGAGACCTGGACACTAACAATGAGATTAAAGAGCAGGATACAGGCAGCAGAGATGAGAATGTTGCGATTAATAAAGGGAGTAACAAGAAGAGATCCCTTAAGAAATGAGGATATCAGAGATGAACTGGACATCGAATCAATATTAGAATTTGTAGAAAGAAGTAAACTGAGATGGTATGGACACATCTTGAGGATGAGTCAAGAAAGGTACCCTACTAAATATTATCGATGGAATCCAAGAGGGAAGAGGCCAGTAGGAAGACCCAGAAAGAGATGGAGAGATGGAGTGAGGGAAGCAATTGAAGCAAGAGGATCAACAATAGAGAGTGTGGAAGAAGAGGAACTTTACGAGGATCATACCTGGTGGAGAAGTTTCAGGAAGGCATCACAACTGACAGGGCACTGGCCCTACCTGGTGTATGGTAAAGGTAAAGGTAAAGGATGTATAACAAAACGGATTTTGGGAAACTCAGAAAATTCTTTCAAAAAGCAAGTTGGGAAAACTTCTTTAATGAAGGAACAAAGATGGAAAACAAATGGATGATATTAAGAGATATCTATAATGAAGGAGAGTTGATGATAGCAAATACAGTGTTTAGGAAGAAAGTCAAGCATAAGTACACATGGGAGAGGGTGGTGGATGGAAGGGTGGCAGATAGAGCATTAATGGACTATATAGTGGTGACCAGGAGTATGGTAAGAAGAGTTAAGGATGTACATGTTCTAAGGGGAGAGAGTGGGGGAATATCAGATCATTTTCTGGTGAAAGGTAAATTGAGAGTGGAGAATAGGTGGAGAAAGAGGAAAAGGGCAGAAGGTAGGGAGGTACTTAAAGTGAACTCCTTAAATGAGAGAAAAAAGGAAAATGAGTATAAGAAGAAGCTGAAAGAGGAGTGGGAGGGAGTAAAGGATAGAGTAGTATTAGGAGTGGAGGAGGAATGGGGATGGTTCAAGGAGGGAGTCATAAGGCGTGCAAAGATGGTGAGTGGAACAAGGAGGGCGGGAGGAAATAGAAGGAAGGGTAGTGAGTGGTGGGATGAGGAAACAAAGAAAGGTGTAGATGAGAAGAAGAAGGCATTCACAGATTGGCTACAAATCAGGATGAGGGAATCATATGAGAGGTACAAAGTAAAGAGAAGGGAAGTTAAGCACAAGATAAAGGAAGCAAAGAGGAGAGCAGATGTGGAATGGGGTAAGAGTATGACAGAAATTTTTGAAAGCAATAAAAAGATGTTTTGGAAGGAAATTAAAAAAGAGGAAGCGAATCAAGTAGAGAAGAAAAGGTAAAAGGTGCAGATGGAGAGATGATAATGGAAGAAAAGGCAGTGAAAGGAAGGTGGGCAGAGTATTTTAGGGAGTTGCTAAATGCAAAGGAGGATAGGGAGGGAAAGGTAGCTGCAGTGGGAACCGCTAAGAAAATGAGAGTGATGAGTGAGGAAAATGGAGGAGAAATAGGGAAGGATGAAGTGAAAGCAGCTGTTAAGATGATGAGAGCAGGTAAGGCACCTGGTCTGGATGGATGCCATGCAGAATGTCTGAGGAAAGGAGGTACAGTTATGGTGGACTAGCTGGTGAGGTTATTTAATGTTTGTTTAAGAGAGGATAGAGTGCTGGAGGACTGGAGGAGTGCCTATATAGTTCCGCTTTACAACGGAAAGGGGGACAAGTGTGAGTGTAGTAATTTCAGAGGGATCAGCTTGTTGAGTGTAGTTGGGAAGGCTTATGGGAGGGTCTTGATTGAGAGGATTAGGAGAGGAACAGAGGGAATTGGTGAGGAACAGTGTGGGTTTAGGACAAGTAGGGGTTGTGTAGATCAGATTTTTGTGGTAAGACAGATATGTGAAAAAGCTATAGGAAAAGGTAAGGATATTTTTGGGGCTTTTATGGATCTGGAAAAGGCTTACGACAGGATAGACAGGAAGACACTGTGGGAGGTACTGCAGATGTATGGGATAGGAAGAAAGTTGTTAACCACTTCACTACGGGACTTAAATCTCGCGGGCAGCAGCCAATGCCAGCCGTACGACGTGTCGTAATAATACTCGCATCATAAAATATAGTCACGGCTTATATCGATCGTTCTCTCTTTCACCCATGAATTTTGAAAACCACAGAGAATGGGATTAAGAGCAGATTAGAGAGAATATAAAAACACAGGGGGGACTACAATAAATATAATCAAGACGCCGATATGGCAGTGTCACGAAGCCACTTGCTCCTCATGACGCCTACGTGTGCGGCACCGTATGGAAGGGGTTAAGAGCAGTCAAGAGTTTTTACGAGTGTAGAAGAACTTGTGTTAGGATTAGAAGTGGAGAGAATGAATGGTTTGAGGTAAAGGTAGGACTTCGTCAGGGATGTGTTATGTTGCCCTGGCTGTTCAATCTTTACATGGATGGGGTGGTGTGAGAGATGAATGCAAGGGTAGTGGGTCAGGGGTTGGAGATGATCAAATAAAAGGAAGAAAAGTGGGAGGTGAGTCAGTTGTTGTTTGCTGACGATACTGCACTTGCAGCAGGATCAGAGGAGGGATTGAGGAAGTTAGTGACAGTTTGAGAAGGTGTGTGAAAGAAGGTAGCTGAAGATATGTGAGCAAAAGTAAGGTGATGAGATGTACAAGGGGAGAGACAGCAGGCTGGAAGTGAGCATTAAGGGTGAAAGACTGGAGTAAGTGGAGAGTTTCAGATACTTGGATGCGAATGTGACAGGAAAGGGAGGAGTGGGGGTGGAGGTAGAATGTAGATTGAGAGAAGCAAGTAAATCCCTTGGTGGATTGAAAAGTGTAATGATAAATAGACATCTGGGAATGGATGCTAAGAGGAGGTTATCTGGAGGAGTGATTGTGCCAACAGCATTGTACGGGGCAGAAACATGGAACATAAGAGAGGAAAATAGAAGGAGTTTGAATATGTTTGAGATGAAATGTCTGAGAAGTATGATAGGGGTTATTAGGCTGGATAGAGTGAGAAATGAGGAGGTGAGGAGGAGAACAGGGATGGAAAGGGAGTTGGGAAACAGGGTTGATGAAAGAGTATTAGGATGGTTTGGACACATGGAAAGAATGAGTGAAGAACGATTAGTGAAAGAAGTGTGGAAGGCAGAGGTGGAAGGAGTGAATATGAGGGGCATCCTAGGATGAGATGGATGGATGGGGTGAAAGGGGCATTACAAAAGAGAGGAACGTCTATGGAGGAAGGACGGGAGAGGACAGAAGATAGGGGTGAATGGAGAGGGGTTGTGTACAGATGATGCTGTGATGCATGAGGGGGAGTGGGTGGGGAATGGGGGGTGAGGAAGTATGTATGAGAAAAAAATTTAACGCAGCCCAAAGGGATTTCTCCCCGTCTTCTCCTTTTCTGCATGGGGGATGGAGAGGGGAGGTCGCCGAATTTATGAAGCGGCCTTGCTGTGGATGTGCTGTGTCTTGTGACACTGCTTCTGACCCAGGGCAGTGGACAGGATGCAGGGATGACCTGTCATCCAGGAGGTGCCAAGATAAGAGGGAGGAGGGTGGAGGGAAGTGGAATATATAGAAAATGGAATGGGTGTGAGTGGTTTCTATGCCTTTTTCTTTTTAGCTACCACCCCGTGTAGGGGGAAAAAGCCTTTGGTATATGTATGTATAATGAAGGAATGGATAAATACATACCAAAACAAAAACAGGAAAAGGTATACATTAAGTGCTGGTACAGCAAAAAAATGTGAGGCAAAAGATAGAGGAAACAAAGCTTGGAAAAGATGTGAAAAAAAATAACAAGAGGCAAATATATATCAAACTAAGAAATGAATATGTAAAAATACACAGGGAAGAAAAAATAAACTATGAAAAAGACATAATAGACAAATGTAAGGATCAACATAAATTATTCTACAGATATGTAAATGGTAAATTAAAAAATAAACAGGAAATAGTGAAATTACATCAAGGGAATATGAAATATATAGAAGATATAGTAATAGCTGAAATTATGAACATTTTAAATCTGTATTCACAAAAGAGAATACACACAGTTGGTATGAAGGAAGGGTAGAAAGACTCCCCAATGAATGAAATAATTGTAACACAGAAAGAAATAAAGGACCAAATAATAAACCTAGATGTCAGAAAATCACACGCCACGGACGGAATTACAAACTGGATACTAAAAGAATGTATTGATGAACTAACAGACAAAATATATATGATAATAGATTGCTCACTCAAAGAAGGGAAGGTACCGCAAGACTGAAAAAATTCCAATATCATTCCAATATATAAAGGGGGAAAGAAGGACAACCCAACAAACTATAAACCACTCTCCCTTACAAGTACAATAGCTAAAATATGTGAAAAAGTCATCAAAAGTAGATGAACTAAACATCTGGAAGAGAATAATATACTAAATCCAAAACAATTTGGTTTTAGACAGGGAAGATCATGTGCCACAAACTTGATTTGTTTTTATTCAAGGTTAACAGATATAATGCAAGAAAGGGACACATGGGCAGACTGTGCTTTCCTGGATTTACAAAAGGCATTTGATAATGTACCACACAAAAAACTACAGGTCGACCATCACTCAGCCGGCAATCATTAATCCGGAACAATCAGTTATCCAGGATTATTTTCGCTACTGGCCACTAGCATTTGGTGGTGCTGTGTCCTACAAAAACAAATTTGAGCAGGAATTATAAACACAAGCATCCAGTAATCTTTTCCTCTCGTGATTTTTATGCTTTGGTAAAAAAAAAAAAAAAGAGTTCTATCCCCTACCATGGCTCCAGTGAATAAAGGAAGTGACAAGCGTAAACATAAATCATTGGCAATATCAGAAAAGGTTGAACTTTTGAAAAAACTTGATAAAGGTGTGTCTGTGAGAAGCGTGTGTGAATTCTATGGCATTGGATCATCAACAGTGTATGATATAAAGAAACAGAAAGAAAAGTTACTCGGCTTTTTTGCTAACAGTGAAGGAGAAAGTAGTGATGAAAATGAGGAAAAAGTAACAGAAAGAATTTCTATTGAACATTTAATTCAGCTGACAGGTGAACTGCTGAAAGGTTTAGAGCAGCAGAGTTTTATAACTGAGCAAGAAATAATGAATATTTAGATGTTGCAGGATAAATTGATCAAAGAAAGGCCTAAATACATGAAGCAACAAAGTTTGCAAGATATATTCAAAAAAATTGCTAAAAAAAACATTCAGCAGATGTGTCATCTACAGCAGACGTGTCTAGCGAAAAAGCAGTGCCTTCTACGTCTGGCAACCCAGGAGTGTTGCTAACGTCACCAACACCATTACGTCTAGATGACAATGAAGATTCCGACAGCCTAGATGATGTGTTTCAATGATGATCTTTACGTAGGCTACGTTTACTATATGATTGTATTTCATCAAACTTGAATTTATTTTATAATTTTACGCAAATAATAATAGCAGTGACAATCTCTCTCTCTCTTTCTCTTTCTCTTGGCCTGATCAGCTGATAGACTCTCGTCTCACTGCCAACTTATGATTTCCGTGTGTAGCCTAGATTGTAACCACTTATGGTTCTAGTGATGTCCTTTCTTGTGTAACATTACCATTTATTTTAATTGTACAGTACTCATATTATAGTTCTTTTTTTTTCTTTCTTTTTTTTGTACGTAATCAATAACATTACTTTGGAAGTAGCAGTGATGAATTTCCCTGTGTAGCCTACATGAACCACTTATGTTTTTTGTATGTAAGGAACCATTCATTTTATTTTACTTGTACTGTACTTTATTTCAATAAAGTTTCACTTGAATTTATTTGATATTTGTCTTTTCTTTATTAACCAACATGTGCTTATATAAGGGGTATTTTAAATTTAAAATGAGGTGATTAATTACTTGGTTTCCTGTATTCTAGGCTAATCAATCACTAATCCGGAAAAATGGATAATCCGGCACTCTCTCAGTCCCAAAGTTGCCGGTTTAGAGATAGTCGACCTGTATTAAGAAAACTTGAAACAACAGGTGTACATGGAAAATTACTGAAATGGATGGAAGATTTCTTGCATGGCAGAAAAATGAGAGTGGTGTGCAGAGATAAAAACTTGACCTGGGAAGAAATGATAAGTGAAGTCTCACAAGGTTCAGTACTGGCTCCAATAATGTTTGCTATATATATAAATGACATGGATGAAGGTGTAGAATGTTACATGAACTTCTTTGCAGATGACGCAAAACTACTAAAAGTACAGAAAAAGATTATGAGTCACTACAGAGACCTGGACAAAGTCTGTGAATGGAGTCAAAACTAGGAAGTGAAGTTTAACATTAAGGAATGTAGTATAATGGAGTTTGGAAAAAGTAAAAAAAGAATATCAGGTACAAAGGAAGTAAAGAAAATTAGTTCCAAAAAGGACCTAGGAGTAATTTTCACCAAAGACATGTTCCCAGACAAACATATAAACAAAATAGTCGGTGATACCTACAATTTATTAAGACCAATAAAGGTGGCTTTTAATACTTGGATGAAGTAATGGTACAAAATATATTAGCCACACTAATAAGACCAAGACTGGAATATGCTGTAACACTATGGACACCCAGTAGAAAACAAAATATAAGGAGAATAGAATCCAAAGAGCAATGACAAAGATGCCCCCAGCACTAAAAATTGACATACAAACAAAGATTGTCTAAACTGGAACTACCAACCTTGGAACAAAGAAGAGAAAGAGGAGATCTATTGGCCAATTACAGAATCATGAAAGGCATGGAAGTCCTTGACAGAGAAGACTTATTAAAGTGGGATAATAGAAAAACAAGGGAACATGAAAAGAAACTAAAAAAGCATAATTAAGATCTGAAAAAAAAAAAGTTTTCAACACAGAGTAGTGGATGTTTGGAACAAATTGGATGAAACAATAGTGTGTACAAACACCATACAAGAATTTAAGAACAAACTAGATGTTGCAAGATACAAAGACGGGTCACTATGAGCATAGCTCCCCTTCCTGTATAATACAACTTGGTAAATACAGTTGCTTATGTAAGCTGTGTTAGGTAATGCTCCTCCACATATCCCTATGAATTATATAATGTTGTAACTGCTTTAACTTGATATCTTGTGGCACCATGATATACATTCATGTTGGATTTGGTCACAATTAGGCTATTCTAAGCTGACTAATGAGATATAGGACCATAAAAAATGTAAACTAAAATATAAATACTAGTTTACAGACTTCTGGATAGAATGCTGCAGAGTACAAGAAATGGGTAAAAAGCAACAAAGGTCAAGTGTTGTGTGATCAATTATGGCATAGGGGGGGTGGTGCCATCACTACATGTACTTAATCCTGAATAAGATTCAGATAGGTAGGTAATGATAATTTGTAAACCTTCTTCACATAAAAAGAAGTGAAATGAATGCGTAGCCAGGTGAAAAGGAATATAGAATAGGCCTATACAGAAAATGACACCTATACCATTGGCACTTGCAAGTGCCGAACATATAAAAAGAAGGTTGTGTGCTATAACCCATCAATCACACCTTCATTCAATCCCCTTGAATTATGTTTTTATTTTTGTATAATTTGTGAATAAATAAAATTTCCTGATATAAAGGCAAGATATACCGGCAATTGGATTGATAGAACTGTTCAAATCATAGTCAGGTTCGATATAGTATAAAAAAAAAACTGTGACATATAAATTGGGGGCCTGGCTGGAATTATTTTTCTTCTTCACTGAATGAAATAATCAGTGTGTCCAAAATATTTGAAAATCATCAAACCACATCGAGTGAAATTGAAATCATGATCAATCATAAAAACTGAATCATGTCCATTATATTTATTTTGTTTACATACAAAATTCTCTGTTCATAGAGAAATTATGCTACTTAAATATACTGTGATTGTCCCTCCATTATGCTGTCCCCCACCCTTAATACTGCCAGATGATTCCATGATTATGTTGAAAAGTAGATTACAGTACAGGCTTTCATGTAAAAATAAAAAAATTACGAAAAGTCTACTTGTTTCATTTTGATTTCAAAACGGTACTTACTTAAACAACACACCTCGTATCTACTTGTCAAAATACATAAAAAACTCTTTATAAAAGATTTGTTTGGTTATAAATTGCTGCAAAGTGGGAGTAAATCCATCCGCCCATTTTTTGCACTTATAAGCGGGTAAAATTGACCAAGTCCACAGACATATACCAAAGTTTTTTTTCTCTTTATAAGGGAGGTAGCCACAAAACAAAGACATAAAAACCACTCCCACCCATTCCATCCTATCACACTCCACTCCCCTCCACCCTCCTCCCCTCCAATCTTGGCACCTCCTGGATGATGGGTCATCCCTGCATCTCACCCACTGCCCTGGGTCAGAAGCAGTGTTGCAAGACACAGCACATCCACAGTAACGCCACTTCATTAATTTGGTGACCCCCCCCCCCTCTCCATCCCCTTATGCAGAAAAGGAGATGGTGAGAAATCCCTTTGGGCTGAGTCAAATTTTTTCTCACACATACTTCCTCACCCCCCATCCCCTATCCATTCCTCCTCATGGATCACATCATCATCCATAAACAACAATTTTCCATTCACCTCTGTCTTCTGTCCTCTCCCGTCCTTCCTCAACAGACATTCCCCTCTTCCCTAAAGCCCCTTTTACCCCATCCAGTCATCTCATCCTAGGTCACCCCTTCATGTTCATTCCTTCCACATCTGCCTTTCATACCTCATTTACTAGTCTTTCTTCACTCATTCTTTCCATGTGTCCAAACCATCCCAAAGCTCTTTCATCAACCCTATCTCCTAACTCCCTTTCCACCCCCACCCTCCTCCTCACCTCCTCATTTCTCACTCTATCAAGCCTAGTAACACCTATCATACTTCTCAGACACCTCATCTAAAACACATTAAAATTCCTTCTCTCTTCATTAAAACTCCTTCTCTCTTCCTTTCTTATGTTCCATGTTTCTGCCCCATACAGTGTTGTCAGCACAATCACTCCTTCATACAATCTCCTTTTAGCATCCATTTCCAAATGTCTATTTCTCATTACACTTTTTAATCCACAAAGGCATTTACTCTCTTCTCTCAATCTACATTCTACCTCCACCTCCACTCCCTTTCCTGCCACATTCGCACCCAATTATCTAAAGCTATCCACTTCCTCCAGTCTCTCCCTTATTACTCACTTCCAGTTTGCTGCCACTTTCTTCCCTTGTACATCTCATCACCTTACTTTTACCCACATTTATCTTCACTTTCCTTTCGCACACTTCCCCAAACTCTGTCACTAACTTCCTCAACCCCTCCTCTGATCCTGCTACAAGCACAGAGTAGTCCACATACAACAGCTGGCTTATCTCCCACTTTTCTCCATTTTCTTTAACAATCTGCAATCCCTGACCAACCACCTTTGCATTTACCTCTCGCACCATCCATGTATAAATTGAACAGCCAGGGTAACATATATAAGAAATACATATATAAGAAATACATAAATAAAACTATAAATTGATATAATTTGCTCTAACATTTACTCCAATTTGTGCTGTTATTTTAAAAGCATCGTCGTTGGCATTGGCAAAATACTGCTGATGCCAAATCCCATTCTAAAAAATATGCCGATTCTCGCCGATACTGATTCACCCAAAAAAAAAAAAACCACGATTCTTGCTGATGCTGATTAATCGGCACACCCCTACTGATGAGGTTGTTTAATGTTTGTTTAAGAGAGGGTAGAGTGCCGGACTGGAGGGGTGCCTGTATAGTTCCACTTCACAAGAGAAAAGGGGACAAATGTGAGTGTTGTAGTTTCAGAGGGATTAGTTTCTTTAGTGTAGTTGGGAAGGCTTATGGGTGGGTTTTGATTGAAAGGATTAGGAGAGGAAGAGAGGGAGTAATTGGTGAGGAACTATGTAGGTTTAGGACAGGTAGGAGTTATGTGGATTAGATTTTTGTGTGAAAAAGCTTTAGGAAAGGTAAGGATGTTTTTTCGGCCTTTATGGTTTTGGAAAAGGCTTATGACAGGGTAGAGGAAAGCAATGTGGGAGGAAATCACATGGCCTAGATGGAATTGCAAATTGGATTCTAAAAGAATGCAAAGAAGAACGGACAAAATGCATAACATAATAAATTCCTCACTCAAAGAAGGAAAATACCAAAAGACTGGAAAAATGCTAACATTGTACCAATATATAAAGGAGGAAAGAAGGAAGAACCAACTAACTATAGGACAGTCTCACTAACAAGCACTATAGCCAAAAGTTGTGAGGAAATATTCAAGAATAGATGGGTAAAACACCTGGAAGACAACAAAATAATAAACCCAAGACAATTTAGGTTCAGACAAGGAAGATCATGTACCACAAACTTAATATGTTTCTACTCAAGATTAATAGACATAGTGCAAGAAAGGAATGGATGGGCTGACTGTGCCTTCCTAGACTTACAAAAAGCTTTTGACAAAGTACCATACAAATTCTTTTTTAAAGAAACTCGAACATATAGGAGGGATACAAGGGAACCTACTAAAATGGATGGAGGACTTCCTGATTGGTAGAAAGATGAGAGTAGTACTCAGAGAAAAATATTCAGATTGGAAAGAGGTGATCAGTGGAGTACCACAAGGATCTGTGCTAGTTCCAATAATGTTTGCTATTTATGTGAATGACATGGATGAGGATGTGAAATGTTACATGAGCTTCTTTGCTGACAATGCCAAACTGTTAAGGAAAGTAAAAACTGAAGAAGATTGTGAATCACTGCAGGAAGACCTAAATAAAGTATGGAACTGGAGTCAGAAAAGGGAGGTGGACTTCAATATTAAGAAGTGTAGCATAATGGAGTTTGGTAAAAGCAAAAACAGAATATCAGAACAATATAAGATTGGAACCAAGGAGGTAAAGAAGGAGAGATCTGAAAAAGATCTGGGTGTAATCATCTCAAACAACTTGTCCTATGACAAATAGATAAACAAAATTGTTGGAGAATCCTACAACTTGCTAAGATCAATAAAAGTGCCATTTACATATTTGGATGAAGAAATTATTAAAAAAATATTGGTCACACTGATAAGGCCTAGACTAGAATACGCAGCAACATTGTGGTCACCCAGTACCAAAAAGAATATAAAGAAAATAGAAAGAATCCAGAGAGCAGCAACAAAAATGGCAGCTGCACTCGCAAACTTGTCATATGAGGAGAGATTGGCTAAACTAGATTTACCGACTCTGAAGCAAAGAAGAGAGAGAGGTGACCTACTGACCATCTACAGAATCATGAAAGGCACAGAAATACTTGATAGAGAGGACTTGTTAAACTGGGACAGGAGAAGCACAAGAGGACATGGAAAGAAAATAAAAAAACATAGCTACAGAAGAGATCTGAAGAAAAACAGTTTTCCACATAGAGTGGTAGACACTTGGAACAAACTGGACAAGGAAATAGTGTGCGCAAAAACCATTCATTAGTTTAAAAGCAAACTAGACACTGCGAGATACAAAGGCGGGACACCACAAGCATAGCTCCCCTTCCTATAAAATACAACTAGGTAAATACAAGTGATTTCCTTGGAACATTGTGGGTCAAAGGGTTGTGAGATGGGGTGAGGACTACTGCCTCACAGTAATCTTTACTAGGAAGTGATCAGATGAAATATTTTGAATGGTTTCCCATGTTATTTGCATTTGTAGGGAGGGTGAACACATTATGTCATGGGATGTTGGTTGTGTTGGTGAGGTTGGCTAATGGGGTTATTGCTGGAGTTAGTTATGTTTAGGCTGGTGAGTTTTCAAGTATTTTGTGTTCTCTTTGATCTGATGTTTGTGTCTTAAGCTGGATTGAATGATGTCCATTCAGATCACCTGCCAGTCTGTGATTTGTTAATGAGCTGAGTGGCTGGATTTGAGGGATGAAGCTTTGTGGGGTTGATGTAGTTGGTGGGATCTATATGTTTGTAATAGTGTAGGTTTTTTCTTTGTGTTTGAATTGTGAATAATTCATGGTGTTTGTGAGTGATTGTTTGGTATCTCTTGTTTTGTTGGAGAAGGGTATGCTGTTCTGCATCAGTGTTATGAAACCATCTTTGTGTCTTGTGTTGTCTTCTTTTACCTTTATGTAGTCAGTATTGTTATATGTGGTGTCAGTTTAGCTTCTTGTATATGTGCTATATGTATGTTGCATTTGTGTTTGAAGTGGTGCAGCAGAGTATTTGTTATGTTTATCTGTAGTATATTTAGTATATGTTTTTGTGTTTGAGTGTTTGTGGATGTGAGTATTGTCATGTGTTCATTACAGCTCCAATTCTTTGTGCACTGTTTTTTGTGCTATCTTGATGCTTGGCACTAGTACTTGAAAGTTGGACTCTACAACACCTGCAACACCCCTTTTGGAATATAAATTGATAGATATACATATATCCCCTTCTGGATAAAATGCAATCCCTGTCCTTCACCCATTACCTCCAAAGCAATGTGTTTTATTTTGTCCAAAACTGAAGGTCACATTAATGAACTTATTCTATATATATAAAACAACAATAATGCATACATAGCAATGACCATTTCTCCCTTACATGGGAGGTAGCCAAAAAAATATATATAATGATAATAATAATAATAATAATAATAATAATAATAATAATAATAATAATAATAATAGTAATAATAATAATAATAATAATAATAATAATAACAATAATAATAAATGCATAAAAAATTAAGTTAAACAATATTATGACAAATTATCAAAATTGTATGCACTGATCTTGCAGTGCATTTCAAATTATAGCAAATTCATATTCAACTTACCAAACAGCTGCTCTTTCTCTAAATTCCCATGCAACAGTTAGGTACCGAAGACGGATAATGTCAAGTCGACCAAATATCATTACTCGTACCTATGGAAAGGAATACAATTATTCTAAGTCTTGGAACTATTTCTTGTATGTACACAAATACAAAAACATATATAAACATACACACACACACATAAATGCAAAGATAAACCAAACCTGTTTTACAGGTTTATAAATTGTAAATTGAAACACAGGGAAGTGATCACCAAAGTTTGGTCACTACTAAACACAAGATATCAGGGTTGTTTTTCCTTAGTCATTTATCTCCAGCATGGCTGATAGTACACAATCAACGTTAGCATATGCTACTCTAGGTTTTCTTGTAGTATTTCATTTCCTTTGCAATATTGCCCTGTTTTTAAAGGAACTATTTCCTCATATTCTCATAGACAACTCTTCTTCCGTCCTACCATTTTTGGATTTGGCTTCCTCGAACCACTTCAGTACAACTCAAATTCTCGTGCACAGCATTAGCTGCCATATGATGTCACTGCTGTATTACTCATTCTCTTTTACTCTGAGTAATAATAAACACAGAAAACATGATCAAACCAGTTTACAGAATCTAAAGGTAATTCATTTACAACTACAAAAAATATATATAATCAAGACACCAACACCATCATTCTTGTGTACCCACTCATGCCTCATGACTCCTACACAGGCGTCATTGTACCTAAGTGGTTAAGATTTTTCATATCTTTGCTCATTTCTCTTTATTAGTATCTTTACTAATCCTTTTTTTTTTTATTTTTTTTTTTATTTTATTTTTTTTTTATTTAACTTTTCCACTCATGATGACTGCCAAAAGTTGCTAATTACTTCATTTGCTATGGTTTGCAAATTGAACTTCATTTTTATTGGACATGCACCACTCCTCTTATACTGACCTAATATACACATGCTATCAATTTGGTCTGTTACATCCAAGTCTTTCCCGAGAGTTACTGAGGTAATTTCCCAATTCTTTTGCATCTCTTGTTTCTGGTGCAACTTCCTTGAGATGATATATTCTTCTTGGCAACCATATATTTTTGACTAAAGATTCTTTTTTTTTTTTATAAACATGACTATTCCTTCTTCCAGGTTATCTCTTCTTTGTTGCTCCATGATCTCTTTAAAGGTTACCCTATCCTATCCTCCTTTTTTGTTGGCCTATCCTCTAAGGGCAGCATGCTGAGGTATGAAATCCATATTTAGGGTGGCACTATATATCTCAACAAAAAATTAAAAATTTCACTTTTAAGGTCAGCTGGTGCAGTGAGAACTCTGTAGCACTAATGATTGACCTATTTCTCCTACTCATTCCATCAGTTTCTCTGTAGAAAATTTATTATAGGGACATTTATTCTTACACATGACATTATTTTACTCAACTTTTTCTCAAGTAATGATGAGCAAAAACTATAGCCTTGTAGAGCTGCATGCTCATGATACTCATTGATGTTGGATGTTAATGAATAGGCTATGTTTATTGTTGGTGATTTGCACCATTGGCTTTTCCAGTGGCTCCCCCATGCTGTCACATACACCTTGTGCCAAGCAGGATTTACCAGCAATATGTTTATATTCAGCTTTATCCATATCTTACGCTGCTCCTCACTGAGTCATGTGTGGAAACTCCACTCTGTTCACCTTTGACATCAACTGATGGTATCTCAAGAGGGTGCCAGGTGAACTAGTTCACTTTGCTGCAAACTGTTGGCTGCTACACTCTTCTATATAGGTCAGTTTCTCTATTTCACTTTAGATGCAGGACCCATGCTTAACTACTTCATTATGATTATGTCTACAGAGGTGTCATGAGGAGTTAGTGGGTATATGAGGATGTACAGGATAACTACTGTACACCACTAGTACAAGGTATCATCTCTGCAGGTGGCTGCTTTCCATGATTCCACACAGTATGAGTACGATTGATGTAGCCAAAGAATTTTTAATTAGTGTATAGCTGTCACATACTGTGTATATAATTAGTTGTTAGTGATTGGTAGTACCTCCTTGTGAGGTGATTTGCGAGATTAACTGACTTCTATTTGGTTAAAATTCAATCATTATGTCCATTGTTTGATAGTAGATATTGATGTAATTCATGGAGAGATGTGAAAAGTGTAAATTATTGGAGCCTTGATATATTGCAGGTTGAACAATAAATAAACCTTAAGTACAACAGTGATTCACTGATACAGCATGCCTAGCAGAAGTGATGAAACGAGTTTACACATATGACATTAAAATAAGATTGCCAGTTTCAGGTGTACTTCGAGACAAAGAATTCACAGTCCCACCATCCCAGAACATAACATGGATATGTCTTCGTGTCAGCACCAGCCCTGGTGATACTCAGAGGAAAAAGGCACACAAAGTAGTGGCGACAAGTTACGATGGCAGAAAATGGAAGAAACATAGATAGGTTCTCTTTGACATTTTTTAAGCCTTGCTCATGCTTATTAAAGGTCAGAGGTAAGTGTGAGTTCAGACAAATAGGAAAGTGTAAGATAATTTAATCATATATCAAGTGCCATATGGGACTCATGGAAACAATATCTACTTTCTGCATGTTCATACAATTAAGCCTATCTCCTTTTATTCATGAATGTTTATCGATACCACCATTCTTACACCATTTTGTGTATGTATCTTCATGCCAAGGTCCTGCAACAGGCGTTGCTTTGTTTTCTCTTTCATAGTCCAAATCTCACTGTGGCCAGTGAAAGATAGTGGACTGAGCCATGTTATCATCTCCCTTTGATGCCTAGCATGCACTTACATGCACACACACATATGCTACAAAAGGGTACTCCAACGTCATTGTGGATCTCCTGAGGGAAAAGTCAATTGTCCAAGTGACCCAGCTCATCAACTTTTCCTGGCGATGCCCCTTTGTGAAGAATGGACTCTGCATTTTGGGTCAAGCCACTTGAAGCCCTCTACTTGAACAAAGAAACACCTAACTTGTCAAAAAAGAAATCTGAACTTCTTGCTTCCAGGTTAAAGGGCTGAAATTTTCTCCAGAAAAAATCCAAAGTTAGATTTTATTGTAGGAGACATTGTGATTTTGAACAGTTTTTCAAACTTGAGGATGATGTGATGTTTTGCAATGATGTACATTCTGTTGTAGAGGAACTTAAATATGACAGGAAATGAGTGGCGCTTGTTTAATGACTCTTCAAAAGTGACCCTGTAAGCTGTTTTGCCCTACAATGGAAACAAGTTTCCTTCTGTTCTTCTGACCCATGCAGTTAACATGAAGGAAACATACAAGAGTATGAAGCTTCTATTGCAAAACATTTTAAATATGAAGAACATAAATGGAATATCTGAGGTGACCTACAAGTTGTGGCACTTTTACTTGAAATGTAGCTGGGTTACACAGTTTTATTGCTTTCTCTGTGAGTGAAACAGTTGGGATAATATATACATATACCAAAGGCTTTTTTCATCCTTATAAGAAAGGTAGCCAAAAAACAAAGGGCATAAAAACCACTCCCACCCATTCCACCCCTATCACATTCCACTCCCCTCCACACTATTCCCTCCTTCTTATCTTGGCACCTCCTGATGATGGGTACTCCCTGCATCTCACCCACTACCCTAGGTCAAAAGCAATGTCACAAGACAATGCACATCCACTGCAAGGCCACTTCATTAAAGCAGCAACCCCCCCACCCTCTCCATCCCCTCATGCAGAAAAGGAAAAGACAAAGAGAAATACCTTCAGGCTGCGTCAATTTATTTCTCACACATACTCCCTCACCTCCCCTTCCCCCACCCATTCCACCTCATGCATCACATCATCATCCACATACAACCATTCTCCATTCACCCGTCTTCTGTCCTCTCCCATCCTTTCTCAACAGACATTCCCCTCTTTCCCAAAGTCCCTTTTACCCCATCCATCCATCTCATCCTAGGTTGACCCCTCATGTTCACTCCTTCCACACCTCTTTTACTAATCTTTCTTCACTCATTCTTTCCATGTGTCCAAACCATCCCAATACTCTTTCATCAACCCTATCTCCCAACTCCCTTTCCACCTCCACCCTTCTCCTCATTTCTCACTCTATCCAGCCTAGTAATCCCTATAATACTTCTCAGACACCTCATCTCAAACACATTCAAACTCTCTCTTGCTCTCTTATGTTCCATGTTTCTACCCCATACAGTGTTGTTGATACAATTACTCCTTCATACAATCTCCTCTTAGCATCCATTCTGAAATGTCTATTTCTCATTACCGTACACTTTTTAATCCACCAAGGCATTTACTCGCTTCTTTCAATCTGCATTCTACCTCCACCTCCACTCCTCCCTTTCCTGTCACATTCCTATCAGTGTCTAAAACTATCCACTTCCTCCAGTCTCTCTCCCTTAATCACTTTCAGTCTGCTGCCACTTTCTCCCCTTGTACATCTTATCACCTTACTTTTACCCACATTTATCTTCAACTTCCTTCTTTCACACACCTTCCCAAACTCTGTCACTATCTTCCTCAATCCCTCCTCTGATCCTGCTACAAGCACAGTGTCGTCCGCAAACAACAGTTAGCTCATCTCCCATTTTTCTCCATTTTCTTTAATCATGTCCAATCCCTGACCCACTACCCGTGCATTTACCTCTCGCACCACCCCATCCATATATAAATTGAACAGCCAGGGTGACATAATACATCCCTGACGAAGTCCCACCTTTACCTCAAACCATTCACTATCTCCATTTCTAATCCTGACACAAGCTCTACTACTCTCATAAAAACTTTTGACAGCTCCTAAAAGCTTTCCTCCTATCTCATATATCTGCAATACCTCCCACAGTGCCTTCCTGTCTACCCTGTCATAAGCCTTTTCCAGATCCATAAAAGCCCAAAACACATCCTTACCTTTTTCTATAGTTTTTTCACATATCCATCTTACCACAAAAATCTGATCTACGTAACCCCAACCTGTCCTAAACCCACACTGTTCCTCACCAATTACTCACTCTGTTCCTCTCCTAATCCTCTCAATCAAGATCCTCCCATAAGCCTTCCCAACTATACTTAATAAGTATACATACATTTGTCCCCCTTTCCCCTTGTAAAGTCGAACTATACAGGCACTCCTCCAGTCCTCCAGCACTCTACCCTCTCTTAACCCCTTCCATACGGTGCCGCACACGTAGGCGTCATGGGGAGCGAGTGTATTCGTGAGGCTGCCATATCGGCGTCTTGATTATATTTATTGTAGTCGCCCCTCCATAATGACATTCTTTCTAATTCTTTTGTAATCGCATTTTCTATGGTTATCAAAATTCACGGGTGAAGAGAGAACGATCGATATAAGCGGTGACTATATTTTATGATGCGAGTATTATTACGACACGTCGTACGGCTGGCATTGGCTGCTGCCACCGAGATCTAAGTCCATGACGCCTACGTGTGCGGCACCGTATGGAAGGGGTTAAACAAATATTAAACAACCTCACCAGCCATCATTGTACCTCCTTTTTTCAGACATTCTGCTTGATATCCATCCAACCCAGGTGCCTTACCTGCTCTCATTATCTTAACAACTGCCTCCACTTCATCTTTCCTCCAAAGGTAGGAGTAATGGTATAATGTAAGCAGAGTAAGCTTCATGTATTTAGTTTATTTAGAAACCACTTTGGTTTCTTTTGTTGATTTATATTTTCTCTTTGCCGTTTGTATTGCTGAAGGAGGAGCGAAATGACTTGTGAAGGTTGTGTGAACCTGGAGGACTGTCTCAGGGTGTGTGAGGAGGAGATTCGTCTTCTCAGGAGTGCACTCTGTGAGAAGAGTGAATCCTCCCACAACCCAAAGAATGTTCCACTTCTTCCCCTTCTGCCACTGCCGTGAGCGAGTGATGCTCCATGGGGTCCCATTTGTCGAGCCCGCGTTCAGTAAGTGGGTGTCCTGCAGAGCAACCGCTGGCTCTAGCCAATTGTTTTGTTCTGCTGGAGGATGAGGTGGCTGAAAATCAGGAGTTCTTGGTGGTGGGGGACTCCATGGTGCGAGGCTGTGACGACATCCTGCAGCAGAAGACTAAACGATGTTGCAAGCTTATATGTCAACCAGGCCATGGGATCACTGATTGTACCCAGGCTATCAGGGAGCAAAGAAGGACGAACACGGTTACGATTGTTCATACGGGAAGTAACGATGTGGGTAGGGTGAGATCAAAGGAACTTGTTCAGAATCACAAGGTCCTGCTTTAGATGATGGAACATGGGAGCTGTCATGGTGTCTTTGGGATCATCCTGAGGATCTACGTAGGCTTGTGTTGGACCAGTAGAGCCATAGGGATCAATGAAAGGATATCACAATTGTGAACGCAACTGGGATATCACTTTCTTGATCCTTGATATCTCTTTTCCAGGCGTCATGACCTTTACACTTCTGATGGGACCCATCTTACCCACAGAGGCAAAGATGTTCTTACAAACCTCATTGTGGGAGTTTGTAATGAACTAGTTCCTTTTTTGGGGTAGAAACCCAAAGGGAAGGGGAAATAGAGTGTACTGGTGAAAACAGAGTAGAGTATAGCAATAATGTAGAATAATATGCCAGTATAGGACAAAATATAATTTCAGGATATAATGACGGTAGAGGATGAAATATTACATTAGGATGTAATGTCAAAGGACAAAATATCATGATGGGATGTAATGACAGTGGAGGACAAAATATCACAATGGGATGTAATGACAGTGGAGGACAAAATATCATGATGGGATGTAATGATAGTGGACAAAATATCATGGTAGGATATAATGATAGTGGAGGACAAAATATAATTTTAGGAAGGGATGCCGGACAGAATGTCAATGAAGGACAAAATATCACAATGGGATGTAACAACAGTAGACAAAATATTACAATGGGATGTAATGATAGTGTAGGGCAAAATATCACAGTAGGATATAATGTCACTTGAGGACAAAATATAATTTTAGGAAGGGATGCTGGACAGAATGTCAATGAACGATGGGAGGCCGGTGTGAAACGCAGTGACGTGGGGGGCAAAGTGTACAAAAGAGATCGGATGACCGTGAGCAACCAGACACCTGTGATGGGTATTGAATGTCAATGAAGGACCAAATATCAATATAGAGGAAGGTGTCAATAAAAAACAAAATTATGATGTAAGGCATGCTATTGAAACTCAAAATGTGTCAAAAAGAAATAATCACAAGTTTCTTAAAACCATGTACTTTAATGCTAGTAGTATTAGGAACAAATCCCAAGAAATACAGGCATATGTCAAAAGCGAAAATCTCGATATGATAGGAATAACTGAGGCATGGTTAAATGGTAAAGAGTTTGAAGCTGAATTTAATATTGCGGGATTTAAACACTTTCATCAGGATAGAAACCACAAGAAAGGTGGAGGTGTTCTGTTGTATATTAAAAACAATGTCCATACCTATGTTTTATAGAAAGTGAAACTGGATGCTTATGATAGTTTGTGGGTAGCATTAACCCAAACAAATGGACAAAAAATTAATGTAGGCCAAAGACATTATCATTGGCAGATGACAAACTGTTGTTTCAAGAACTGTCTAGTTTCTGCAACCGGGACTTATTGATAATGGGTGATTTCAATTTACTGACATTGATTGGATGACCCTTGAACATGGCCATATAGGTAGTCACTTGATTGATTTTCTCAATGACAATTACTTAGTTCAGCATGTAAAAGAGCCCACAAGACATGGAAACTTACTCAATCTATTGATCACTAGCTGTGAAAGCATGATAACTGATGTAGAAGTCGGTGAAACTGTTGCAAATAGCGATCACAACTTAGATTCAAATTACTTAAAATTTTTAGAATAGATACTTGTGTTTCTAAAATACCTGATTTCAGTAAAGCTCAGTTCATAGGACTACGTCAGGAGCTTCAGCTTACAGATTGGGAGGCAAAATTAAGTGAAAGACCTGTAGATCAGATGTGGGAAATATTTCAAAATACGCTTACTAAGATGATTCATACATCCCTTTTAAGGACAGACGTCCCCCAAATCAGGCTCGCCCAAAATGGCTTGACAAAGAAACTGAAAAAAATATTGCTAAAAAGAGACAGGCTTATAAGAAATACAAGTGATCGGGTGCATCTAAAGACTATCAAAGTTATGTATTAATACAGATTTAAAAAAGACAATAATAAAAATAAAAAAATACAATACGCAATGAATATCGCTGATAAATCCAAAGAGAATCCCAAAGAATTCTATAGTTACATTAAAGATAAAAAGGTTGTTAGGAATCACATTGGTCCACTATTATCTTCTGACGGTCAACTTGAATATTCAAATGAAGGAATGTGTGATATTTTAAACAATTATTTTAGCTCAGTATTCGTAAACAAAACAACTCAAAGTGAACTCCAAACTGAAACCAGTGAAAAGTCTAGGGTAAACTTACATACATATACCAAAGGCTTTTTCCCCTTACATGGGGGGTTAGCCAAAAAGAAAAGGGCATAGAAACCACTCCCACCCATTCCATTTCCTATATATTCCACTCCCCTCCACCCTCCTCCATACCTCTTATCTTGGCACCTCCTGGATGATGGGTCATCCCTGCATCCTGTCCACTGCCCTGGGTCAGCAGCAATGTCGCAAGACACAGCACATCCACAGCAAGGCCGCTTTATAAATTCGGCGACCCCTCCTCTCATACATACTTCTTCACCCCCCATCCCCCACCCACTCCCCCTCATACATTACTGCATCATCTATACACAACCCCTCTCCATTCACCCCTATCTTCTGTCCTCTTCCATCCTTCCTCAACAGACATTCCTCTCTTTTGTAAAGCCCCTTTCACCCCATCCATCCATCTCATCCTAGGACGCCCCCTCATATTCACTCCTTCCACCTCCGCCTTCCACACTTCTTTTACTAATCTTTCTTCACTCATTCTTTCCATGTGTCCAAACCATCCTAATACTCTTTCATCAACCCTATCTCCCAGTTCCCTTTCCACCCCTGTTCTCCTCCTCACCTCCTCATTTCTCACTCTATCTAGCCTAGTAACCTCTATCATGCTTCTCAGACATTTCATCTCAAACACATTCAAACTCCTTCTCTCTTCCTCTCTCATGTTCCATGTTTCTGCCCCGTACATTTCTGTTGGCACAATCACTCCTTCATATAACCTCCTCTTAGCATCCATTCCCAAATGTCGATTTTTCATTACACTTTTTAATCCACCAAGGCATTTACTTGCTTCTCTCAATCTACATTCTACCTCCACCACCACTCCTCCCTTTCCTGTCGCATTCGCACCCAAGTATCTGAAACTATCCACTTCCTCCAGTTTCTCATCTTTAATGCTCACTTCCAGCCTACTGTCACTCTCTCCCCTTGTACATCTCATCACCTTACTTTTACCCACATTTATCTTCAGCTTCTTTCTTTCACACACCTTCTCAAACTCTGTCACTAACTTCATCAATCCCTCCTCTGATCCTGCTACAAGCACAGTGTCGTCAGCAAACAACAGCTGGCTCACCTCCCACTTTTCTCCATTTTCTTTAATCATCTCCAACCCCTGACCCACTATCCTTGCATTCACCTTTTGCACCACCCCATCCATGTAAAGATTGAACAGCCAGGGCGACATAACACATCCCTGATGAAGTCCCACTTTTACCTCAAAACATTCACTCTCTCCATTTCTAATCCTAACACAAGCTCTACTGCTCTCGTAAAAACTCTTGACTGCTCTTAACAGCTTTCCTCCTTTCCCATATATCTGCAATACCTCCCACAGTGCCTTCCTGTCTACCCTGTCATAAGCCTTTTCCAGATCCATAAAAGCCCAAAAAACATCCTTCCTATAGCATTCTCATGTATCTGTCTTACCACAAAAATCTGATCTTCACAACCCCTACCTGTCCTAAACCCACACTGTTCCTCACCAATTACTCTCTCTGATCCTCTCCTAATCCTTTCAATCAAGATCCTTCCATAAGCCTTCCCAACTACACTCAACAAGCTAATCCCTCTGAAATTACTACACTCACACTTGTTATCCTCGGCAATTTGCATTTATTATTCCGAACTATGTGTTCTTGTCATTATTTGCACTTCATGTACATTGATTCATTGCCAAATAAAGTCTATCTATCTATCCCCCTTTCCTTTGTAAAGCAGAATGATACAGGCACTCCTCCACTCCTCCAGCACTCTACCCTCTCTTAAACAAACATTAAATAACCTCACCAGCCAGTCCACCATAACTGTACCTCCTTTCTTCAGACATTCTGCATGGCATCCATCCAGACCAGGTGCCTTACCTGCTCTTATCATCTTCACAGCTGCTTTCACTTCATCCTTCCCTATTTCTCCTCCATTTTCTTCACTCATCACTCTCATTTTCTTAGCACCTCCCACTGCAACTACCTTTCCCTCCCTATCCTCCTTCACATTTAGCAACTCCCTAAAATACTCTGCCCACCTTCCTCCCACTGCCTTCTCTTCCATTATCATCTCTCCATCTGCGCCTTTTACCTTTTCTTCTCTACTTGATTCGCCTCCTCTTTCTCTTTTAATTTCTTTCCAAAACATCTTTTTATTGCTTTCAAAATTTTCTGTCATACTCTTTCCCCATTTCACATTAGCTCTCCTCTTTGCTTCCTTTATCTTATGCTTAACTTCCCTTCTCTTTACTTTGTACCTCTCATACGATTCCCTCGTCCTAGTTTGTAGCCAATCTATGAATGCCTGCTTCTTCTCTTCTACACCTTTCTTTGCTTCCTCATCCCACCACTCACTACCCTTCCTTCTATCTCCTCCCGCCCTCCTTGTTCTACACACCATCTTTGCACACCTTATGACTCCCTCCTTGAACCATCCCCATTCCTTCTCCACTCCTAGTTCTACTCTATCCTTTACTCCCTCCCACTCCTCTTTCAGCTTCTTCTTATACTCATTCTCCTTTTTTTTTATCATTTAAGCAGTTCACTCTAAGTACCTCCCAACCTTCTGCCCTTTTTCTCTTTCTCCACCTATTCTCCACTCTCAATTTACCTTCCACCAGAAAATGATCTGATATTCCCCCACTCTCTCCCCTTAGAACATGTACTTCCTTAACTCTTCCTACCATACTCCTGGCCACCACTATATAGTCCATTAATGCTCTATCTGCCACCCTTCCATCCACCACCCTCTCCCATTTGTACTCATGCTTGACTTTCTTCCAAAACACTGTATTTGCCATCATCAACTCTCTTTCAAGACATATCTCCACCATCAATTCTCCACTACAATCTTTACCTGGAACTCCATACTTCCCAATCACTCCATCTATTGGTTCATTTCATACCCTAGCATTAACCCCTTCCATACGGTGCCGCACACGTAGGCGTCATGGGGAGCGAGTGTATTCGTGAGGCTGCCATATCGGCGTCTTGATTATATTTATTGTAGTCGCCCCTCCATAATGACATTCTTTCTAATTCTTTTGTAATCGCATTTTCTATGGTTATCAAAATTCACGGGTGAAGAGAGAACGATCGATATAAGCGGTGACTATATTTTATGATGCGAGTATTATTACGACACGTCGTACGGCTGGCATTGGTTGCTGCCACCGAGATCTAAGTCCATGACGCCTACGTGTGCGGCACCGTATGGAAGGGGTTAAGGTCTCCCAATACCACTACACTGACATTTCTCCCTAATCCCTCTATGCACTCATTTATATCTACCCAAAAAGCCTCCCTTTCCTCTACGCTCTTCTCACTACCAGGTTCATACACACTTACAAAAACCCACATCTCCCTTCCCAGCTTCACCTTCATCCACATCATCCTTGATAAAACCTCCTTCCACTCCACTACCCGCATACTTATCTCTTCACTTACTAGTATACCCACCCCTTCTCTCCCTCGTCCCCTCTTCACTCCTGAGTACCTCCCAGCTACACACCCAAACTCACAGTTGCTCTTTCCTTTCATTTCAGTTTCACTCAAAGCCGGCACATCCATCTTTCTTCTCACAAACATACTGCCTATCTCTTCCCTTTTACTCTTATCTGTACCACATCCACATACATTAAAAGACCCAAACCTTAGGGTACTGGTTGGAAAACTCCCAGACCCTCTTATGCCTTTACTTCTTTTTTTTAGGAATGTCCCCTTTTGGGGCTACAGGTAGTAGGACTCCTAATCCCATCCCCCATCCCATTTTTTGTTGCCTTTTACGACTCAAGTGGAAAGACTTGGTGGTAACATTCTTTTCCCCCACCACAGGGTAAACTTACTACGGTAAATATAACAAAAGAAAAAATCAAAAGGTGTATAGAGAAACTTAAAGTTAATCAAACACCAGGCCCTGACAATTGGCATCCAAGAATCTTAGAGGAAATGAAAAATGAGATTGTTGTTCCATTAGAAATTATTTTCAAGAAATCCATCATATCTAGAGATGTCCCAAGAGCATGGAAGCTAGCTAAAGTTACTCCCATATTCAAAAAAGGTGACAAAAAAGAAGCCAAATAACTACAGGCCTACAAGTTTGACTTCAATCATAGGAAAAATGATGGAATCTATCATCAGAGATGCTATCGAACATCATTTAGAAAGTAACTGTTTGATAAATGATAGCCAGCATGGTTTCAGACAGAAACATTCTTGTGCGACTTACTCGAATCCTACAACACAGTTATCTTGAATTATGACAAAAGAAACAATACAGATTTAATATATTTAGACTTTGCAAAAGCTTTTGATACCATCCCCCACAAAAGACTACTTACTAAATTAGCTTCACACGGAATAAGTGGTAGCCTATTAAATTGGACTAGTAATTGGTTGAATGATCGAAAACAGAGAGTTGTTTTGAATGGAAAAAGTTCTGGATGGAAAAATGTTACGAGTGGAGTTCCTCAGGCTTCCGTTCTTGGGCCACTTCTATTCATAGTATATATCAATGATATAGACTATGGACTAAAATCTACTGTTTCCAAATTTGCTGATGATACAAAACTGTGCAGAATGGCAAATGATCACTTAAACCAATTAGATATTCAAGAAGATTTAGATAAATTACACCAATAGTCTGAAAAGTGGCTAATGAAATTTAACACAAGCAAATGCAAGGTTATGCACATAGGTAAAAATAACAGTA
Organism: Oratosquilla oratoria; assembly: GCF_046742065.1. NCBI lineage: Eukaryota > Metazoa > Arthropoda > Malacostraca > Stomatopoda > Squillidae > Oratosquilla > Oratosquilla oratoria. Next base: position 38,722,824 of record NC_134809.1, on the reverse strand, counting down.
AGTATGATTACAAGTTATTTGGAAATTCGTTAACAAAAGTGGATAGTGAAAAGGATCTCAAGTGTAATTATCAGTAACAATCTCAAATCATCTAAGCAGTGTATTTTAGCCTCTGAGAAAGCAAATAAGATTCTAGGACTGATTGCACAATCTTTTGACTTCAAAAGTCCATCATTCATTAATAAGCTATATAAATTGTTAGTTCGTCCACATTTAGAATATGCTGTTTCCGTATGGTCACCGAATCTCAGACATTGACAGATTGGAAAAAGTACAACAGCGAGCCACAAAACTGATTCCAAATATCAAAAATAAATCATACAAAAATCGACTAAAACATATGAATCCGTTTTCCCTAAAAAAGCAGACTCCAAGGTGACTTGATATAGGTCTTTAAAGATTCTAAAAGGAATTGACATCAAAAGTGACAAAATTTTCATACTGAATTAGAATCTGACAAGAAACAACGGTCTCAAACTGTCTGGAAATAGATTTAATTTGGAAGTGGGTAGAAACAACTTCGCCAACCATGTAGTTAATGAATGGAATAAACTTCCTGCAGAGGCAGTTTAATGTAGTGCAGTTTGAAGCTTTAAGAATCATTTAGATAAACACCTAAGCAAGATGCTGTAATGACTGTCATTTATCTTATATTATTTAATTGTTTTATCATCATTTGTCTGTTTATTATTATTTGCTTCTCATTTATTATTAGTTATAAGTCAATTTACTATTATTTACTATTTATCTGTTTGTTTATTATTTAACTATACCTATGCATATATGTATTTTATTTATTTACATTATTATAGTTTTTATCTATTTATCGTCTGGGGTATTGGCTGCTTGTTATTGTGGCAAAGTAGCAAAGTAGCATGCAGTCGATACTTTAGGGTCTATATGGGGCGCCCCTACGGACCAGAGCCACACATCATTTTGTCTATGATAGAAGAAATTCTGTTCATAGAGAAATGATGACACTTTTATACTACGACTGTCCCTCCGTTATGCTGTCCCCCAACCCCTTGTTGCTGTCCTGTACCATTTCTCTGAGTATTCTCTTTCTGATTGGGGGAATTCCCTGTGGTGGGGGAAAAGAATACTGCCACCAAGTTTTCCCACTTGGATCGTAAGAGGCGAGAAGAAAGGGACGGGGAGAGGGACTAGGCATCCTTCTCCCTGTAGCCCCACGGGGCACACATCCTAAAGACAAAAGTGAAGGCATAAGGGGTGCTGGCGGGCCTCGGGCCAGCACCCTAAGGTTTTGGGTCTTTTAATGTGCGTGGATGTGGTACAGATGAGAGTAAAAGGGAAGAGATAGGTAGTATGTTTGTGAGAAGAAAGTTGGATGTGTTGGCTTTGAGTGAAACTAAGTTGAAAGGGAAGGGTGAGTGTATGTTTGGGAGTGTAAGTGGGAGGTTATCAGGAGTGAAGAGAGGGCGAGGGAGGGAAGGGGTGGCTATTCTAGTAAGTGAGGAGATAGGTAAAGGGGTAGTGGAGTGGAAGGAGGTTCCTCAAGGATAATGTGGATGAAGGTGAAACTGGGAAAGGAGATGTGGGTCTTTGTAAGTGCATATGGGCCGGGCAGTGAGAAGAGCATGGAAGAAAGGGAGGCCTTTTGGATAGATTTAAATGAATGCATAGAGGGTTTAGGAAGAAATGTCAATGTAATAGTACTGGGAGACCTTAATGCTAGAGTGTGAAATGGTCCAATCGATGGAGTGGTTGGAAGTGTGGAGTTCCAGGAAAGAATCGTAGTGGAGAGTTGATGGTGGAAATGTGTCTAGAAAGAGAGTTGATGATAGCAAATACAGTGTTTCGGAAGAAAGTCAAGCATAAGTACACATGGGAGAGGGTGGTGGAGGGAAGGGTGGTAGATAGAGCGCTAATGGATTATGTAGTGGTAAATAGGATTATGATAGGAAGAGTTAAGGATGTACATGTGCTAAGGGGAGAGGGGTGGGGGAAAATATCAGATCATTTTTTGGTGGAAGTTAAGTTGAGAGTGGAGGATAGATGGAGAAGGAGGAAAGGGATAAAAGGTAGGGAGGTTCTTAGAGTGAACTCCTTGAATGAAAAGGAAAAGGAGAAGGAGTACGAAAAGAAGCTGAAGGAGGAGTGGGAGGGAGTAAAGGATAGAGCAGAGATGGGTGTGGAGGAGGAATGGGGATGGTTTCAAGGGGGGAGTCTTAAAGTGTGCAAGGATGGTGTGTGGAACAAGAAGGACAGGGGGAAATAGAAGAAAGGGTAGTGAATGGTGGGATGAGGAAACAAAGAAGGTTGTAGAAGAGAAGAAGCGAGCATTCACAGATTGGTTACAAAAGAGGACAGGGGAGTCATATGAGACGTACAAAGAAAAGAAAAGAGAAGTAAAGCAAAAGGTAAAGGAGGCAAAGAGGAGAGCAGATGTGAAATGGGGTAGGAGTATGACAGAAAATTTTGAAAGTAATAAAAAGATGTTTTGGAAAGAAATTAAGAGAGGAAGAGGAGGCGAATCAAGTAGGGAAGAAAAGGTAAAAGGTACAGATGGAGAGTTGATAATGGAAGAGATGGCAGTGAGGGGAAGATGGGCAGAATATTTTAGGGAGTTGCTGAATGTGAAGGAGGATAGGGAAGGAAAGATAGCTGCAGTGGGAAATACGAAAAAAAAAATGAAAGTGATGAGTGAGGAGAATGGAGGAGAAATAAGGAAGGATGAGGTGAAGGCAGTTGTAAAGATGATGAAAGCAGGTAAGGCACCTGGTCTGGATGGATGTCATGCAGAATGTCTGAAAAAGGGAGGTTCAGTGATGGTGGACTGGTTGGTGAGATTATTTAATGTTTGCTGGAGAGAGGGTAGAGTACCGGAGGACTGGAGTAGTGCCTGTATAGTTCCTCTTTACAAGGGAAAAGGGGACAAGTGTGAATGTAGTAATTTCAGAGGGATTAGCCTGTTGAGTGTAGTAGGGAAGGCTTATGGGAGAATCTTAATTGAGAGGATTAGGAGAGGAACAGAAGGAGTAATTGGTGAGGAACAGTGTGGATTTAGGACGGGTAGAGGTTGTGTAGATCAGATCTTTGTGGTAAGACAGATATGTGAGAAAGCTATAGGAAAGGGGAAGGATGTTTTTTGGGCTTTCATGGATCTGGAAAAGGCTTATGATAGGGTAGACAGAAAGGCACTGTGGGAGGTTATGCAGATTTATGGGATAGGAGGAAAGCTTTTGGGAGCTGTCAAGAGTTTTTATGTGAGTAGTAGAGCATGTGTTAGGATTGGAAATGGAGAGAGTGAGTGGTTTGAAGTAAAGGTGGGACTTCGTCAAGGATGCGTTATGTCGCCCTGGCTGTTCAACTTATACATGGATGGGGTGGTGCGAGAGGTGAATGCTAGGGTAGTGAGTCAGGGATTGGAGATGGTTAAAGAAAATGGAGAAAAGTGGGAGGTGAGCCAGCTGTTGTTGCGGACGACACTGCGCTTGTGGCAGGGTCAGAGGAGGGATTGAGGAAGCTGGTGGCAGAGTTTGGGAGAGTATGTGATAGAAGAAAGCTAAAGATAAATGTGGGTAAAAAGTAAGGTGATGAGATGTACAAGGGGTGAAAGTGGCAGTAGACTGGAAGTGAACATTAAGGGAGAGCGACTGGAGGAAGTGGATAGTTTTAGATACTTGGGTGCAGTGTAGCAGGAAAAGGTGGAGTGAAGGTGGAGGTAGAATGTAGATTGAGAGAAGCGAGTAAATGCCTTGGTGGTTTAAAGAGTGTAATGAGAAATAGACATTTAGGAATGGATGCGAAGAGGAGACTGTATGAAGGAGTGATTGTGCCAACAGCACTGTATGGGGCAGAAACGTGGAACATAAGAGAAGAAGAGAGAAGGAGTTTGAATGTGTTTGAGATGAGGTGTCTGAGAAGTATGGTGGGGGTTACTAGGCTAGATAGAGTGAGAAATGAGGAGGTGAGGAGGAGAACAGGGGTGAAAAAGGATTTGGGAGAGGAGGGTTGATGAAAGAATATTAGGATGGTTTGGACACATGGAAAGAATGAGTGAAGAAAGACTAGTAAAACAGGTATGGAAGGCAGATGTGGAGGGAGTGAACATGAGGGGACGTCCTAGGATGAGGTGGATGGATGGGGTGAAGGGGGCTTTGGGGAAGAGGGGAATGTCTGTTGAGGAAGGAAGGGAGAGGACGGAAGACAGAGGTGAGTGGAGAATGGTTGTATATGGATGATGTTGTGACTGCTTTTGGAGGATTGGGGGGGGGGGGTGTGGGGGGTAGTATGTGTGAGTAAATTTTGACGCAGCCCGAAGGGATTTCTCCCCGTCCTCCCTTTATATGCAAAGGGGGACGGAGAGGGGGGGTCGCCGATTAAATGAAGCGGCCTTGCTGTGGATGTGCTGTGTCTTGCGACAACTGCTTCTGACCCAGGGCGGTGGGCAGGGTTCAGGGATGACCCGTCATCCAGATGGTGCTCAGATGAGAGGAAGGGTGGGAGGGGTGTGGAGTGTATTTAGGGATGAAATGGGTGGGAGTGTTTTTTATGCCTTTCCCTTTGTGTCTACCTCCCTTGTAAGGGGGAAAAAAAGCCTTGGTATATGTATGTATGTATGTATGATTTTTTTTTTTTATCCGACCTAGATATGGACCAAAAGATCACCTGACAGCATGCTCCGCCTTTGTAATCCTTTAAGAAAGCCCAATTGGTATGTAAGGACATCAGCTAACTGAAAGCACCATTGAAAATTATCACCTACAGGGTATCAGAAAATATTTTGAGGAAATTAGCTCTAAAAGTATATAGTTCAATGTTTTGGGGTTAAGACATGAGGCTCCCATCACTTCAGCTGCTAATGAGTTAGGAACAAGTTGAGATCTCACTGAGATCTTCTCAGACTCACTACTGACATTAGTATTGACTATACTATCTTTAATGTGGCTGCTGTATAATAAAGATCCTGAGCTGAGATTATAACTATGAAAGGATCCTGATGTAAAAGAGTAAATGTATGAGCCATCATCTGAGGAGTAGTTTGGGGACTAAGAAATGATGGTAGCTTACTCTTAGTAGACATCATTAAATAAAATGTTAGCTGAAAACCACTACAAATTAGTAATAATGCAAAACATAACAAGAAATTCTTAATAGAGTAATTATTGCGACCGCTTACAAAAACACATGCCCCAAGAAGAAAAACCTGGGCTAGAGATTGAAGTCTTACCTGAAAATAAAATGTAAACAATAACACAATAATTCTCTATAAAAGAACAGCTAGTGAAAATGGCACTGCAAGGGGTGACTATACACGAACAAGATGAAAGCAAAATGGCAGAGAAAAAAGTAATCAAATATGGCTGCCATATGACATAGGCAACAAGACTCAAGATATGTTTTTAGCAAAATAGAAAAGAAGGAAAAAAAAACTATGGCATGAAAGCTTACATGCACTATCACTGAAACAGTGAATATATTCACAAGGTTGTCAATCAAAAATTCAATGTAATCAGTCTTTTCAAGAGGGAGCAAACTGAAGGGTGGATAGGATGCTGGAAATGTTTCACACAATCTAGGCAAATCCAGTAATCATTCCACATCCAGATATCAGATTAAAGCTGACACACACAGGAATATTAGGCGAATATTCCATGAACACAGATGACAATAATAGAACCATAAGTCCAAACAGATGCTAAGCTGAAGACCACATGGGACATACATAAAAAATCACATGGTGCACACTTAGAATACACTGTTCCTGAGCACCAGTTTACAAATAAATTCAAAAGTCACTAACAAATTCCTAACTGGACAAAAGGGAAGGTGAAAAAAACACAAACATACCTAATATGATGGCTAGCCAAAGTTCACTAAAGTTTGTATCATTCAAGAATCATCCAAATGTTCAAAACTGAGCAAAATAAGCAAAAATTTACTTTACTGCTGCAAACCACATTTAGCAGGGTGGCTAAATGAAAGTATAATAACAATGTAAATTAGTGTATTAAATCACAATTCGATAAAGCACTACAACAAACAAATGCGTGCGTATATTTCAGAGGCTAAGTTACAACTAATGCCAGACATTGTTTATGGCACCAAATGTGAGGCAACACTTGGTTCCCCCATACTGGTTCACATATATAAAATATACAATGACAATATTACACAATGGGGAAAATATACAATTCCTAATTGAGCGATATGTAAGTATGATACACAACAATTTTACAATGCTACAACATACCACACCATCACAATGGATGGGGTAAAAAAGGCATTGAGAAAGAGGAGATATCTGTTGAGGAAAAAAGGGAGAAGACAGAAGATAGGGATGAGTGGAGAATGGTTGTACATGAGTGATGCTGTGATGTATAGAAGGGAGTGGGGGATGGGGGGGGTAGAGAGTGGTTATATGTGAATGATATTTTGATGCAGCCCAAAGGGATTTTTCCCCATCTTTTCTTTTTCTGCATGAGGGGATGGAGAGGGGGGGTCACCAATTAAATGAAGTGCCCTTGCTGTGGATGTGCTGTGTCTTGCTGCATTGCCTATGACCCAAGGTAATGGGGAAGATGCAGGAATGACCTGTCATCCAGAAGGGAGGGGTGATGAATGGGAATGAGACCCTTGGTATATGAATGGGGGAAAAAAAGGTGTTCCCTAAAGAGGTGTTAATAGATGAAATATATGGACATTTTTTCCAGTGGTTTTCAACATATTTAATATTCACATGTTGTTATAAAGGGTTTCAAAGATATATACATATACAGGGAGTCCTCAACCTATGTCGTCCTTGACCTGCATCAATTTGATTTTATGATGGTACAGAATGTATAGTTTCATTGGCCATTTTGGCGATTGTTTTCATTTCTATTTTTTTTTTTTTTATTATTACTTTTTTTTTGTCATTTTTTTGTACTGCAATTATGTTCTTGCTGTATCTTGCTGCATTGCTTTTGATCCAGGGCAGTGGGCAAGATGCAGGGATGACCCATCCTCCAGGAGGAGCCAAGAAAAGAGGGAGGGGTGATGAATGAGAGTGAAGTATGTGGGGATGAAATGGGTGAGAGTAGGTTTATGTCTTTTGACTTTGGCTACTTCCCTTGTAAGGGGGAAAAAGCCCTTGTTATATGTACAATTATGTTCTCCCTTTCATTTTCCTATGGTTCAATTCTGTTTCATGATATCTATGACTTTGGGTTGTTTTAGGTTACATAAACGACTTTGATTATGGAAAGTCTGACCTGTGTTGAAAATTTACTTAAGTTGGTCTGTAGGAAAGGGTTTCCAACATAACTCAAGGACCCCCTGTACAAATAAAATCTATAATCAAAAATAAATCTTATTTCTTTCATATTATATAAACATTTCAATCAATTACCTTATTGTCAAGCCATCCACTTAGGAAATCATCAATACTGTCTTTGTTCACACGTTGTACCATATTCATGGGAAATTTACTGCGTATAAATTCTAGAAAACATAAGAAATACTGTATAAGCATCACATTTGTCACATGAAATACATATTAAGAAATTTTAAACAACTGCTTTATCACTATTTAATGCTCTAGGATCATTATTCAAATTACCTAGTGTGGAGACCATAGACAGTGCAGGTTCTGTATAGTGGTAGGGATGTCCATCTAATAGCATGATCACATATGGAACTGTCTTGACACCAATTTTACGTGCCAGCTCTGTTTCTCGTCCAGCATGAACCTGTGAATATATGTGAAATCAAACAAGATGACAACATAAAACACAAAGTTGATTCATTAATGTTACTGCTTTTCTCACTCTTCTTTCTCCTGAATAACAATATCATTTCTATAAATGTATCAAGTCTCGTATAAAACTTTCTATTTTACATGACCAATCATTTCATACACACATACACAAACTAGACACTGCAAGATACAAAGGCGGAACACCACGAGCGTAGCTCCCTTTCCCGTAAGATACTTGGTAAATGCATAACACAAGATCAACACATACTTCTCACACTCAACATTGCTCATACCAATGCTTTCCATTAAGAACACAACTGGTTTGTACATTCTGCCACAAAACAGGACACCTTGCAAACATGTGTTACAATGGAAACCCTTCACAACCAAATTGACACTGCAATTATCACAGTACATCTTTCCACATTGCCATGTGCTGTTAGCACAGAGGCAACACAGAGCAAACTCCCCATATCACTCTCCAGCAAGGCATTCACAGAACACATCTCTTTTATGACTACAGAATACCAAGATTCAGTGCACATCAAGGACAGTTACTCCATACCCAGACATTCCCTCATCAACCCTACCTGTACATACCCTGGATATCCCAGACATGTCTTGCCATTCCTTAACATTCAATGCTAAGTCTAACAACACCAAAGTGACAATATTTCTCAACATGGGTTCCCCAGTCAACATAATGTCAAAACACAATTTCCATAAATTCTGTACAACTAAATGTGTCACCATTTTGTAACCCCTTGACATCAACCTTTGCAATGTAGATGGTGTACCATTCCCAATAGTAAGTAAATTCTACCTACACATTAGCTTCATTAATAAGTGCCCATCCATTCCAGTTACTGCCCACATAGCTGATGTTCACTTTCCTGCTGATATCCTCATAGGTTTAACATTGATGAAGCAGCATAACATTGTCATTTACCCTGCTCAAAATGGTATAATTTATACAAACCATTTCCTTCCAGCATTGCCATCAGCAACTCCTCATAACATATATCAATTCATGCAGCCGAGTAGGCACAGGCAGACCATGACCCCACATCACTTACTTGTACTCCATTCAAATTCACTCCACTTCCTCACACAAGGATGCACCAGCTGCTAGTACAAATTGTTCCGCCACCTTCATAGGATAAAGTCCCCAGTGCTCAACTACTTCAACCCCTCCCCAGGACTCTATTCTACTTTACTGACAGCTGTGGACATGCATTCCAAATGTAACATACATATTACCTCCTGCATGACCAAATCAGCAAAATTCAGGACTAAACACCCATGCTGGTTTTTCACCACCTGAGGAAACTTTTTTGCCCTTCTTAGAGGAATTCAACACCAAATCCACCCCAGTCTCAGAAGTGTTATCTATATTCAAACACACTTATGCAGTGCTTATCAGCCCAAAGACACTGTTCCCTCATAAGTACACAAAGATACATCTATGAGTTTTTCAAGCACAAGACACCGATGTACTCTGTATGCCAGAAATTTGCTGTGTCAATGGTATTTTCATCCTTTCAGCCATCAGCTCTATGTCAAAGAAAGGTCACACTTGCATTTTAACCCCTTGAATACAACAACGCCTACGTAGGCATCACAAGGTGTGAGTGAGTATATGAGGATACCAGTGTCAGCTTCCTGATTATATTTATTTTGCAGTTGTAGCTGAGTCCTCTTATTCTGTGAATAGTCTTGATCACTTTTTCAGTGGTTACAAACTTTCTGGGTGAAAGAGAACAAGTATAACAGCTGCAACTTTATATTTTATAATGTGTGTATTGTGATGGATCATTGTATGTCAGGAAGCTAATGTGTATGCAAATATTTGACTCCTATTGAAGAGGTTAATTGCCAATGACACTAATGCACCCCTCAATCTTACAGTTGGTACAAACATTTGTGATTTTGAAGTATATCCCTCATGCATCAAAGTCATGGATGACAAATTTCCTACTTTTCAAGCTTATACCACAATTTCTGATGTGCCCACAGCACAAGAACCTATTGATGCATCACATTTCAACCCCATAGACCTCCCTGATGAACAAGCAGATTTGCTTGCATTTTGCAACAAGTTCAGACATACTACTGCCACTCCAGGTGAATCCCTTGGAGTTACTAATCTCATTCACCATCATATACTCCTTCATGAGAACTCTAAATCATGTTAATTCCCACATACAGAATGTCACACAGTAAACACATTATTGTTGACAACCTTCTCCAAGGCATGATTGTGTAAGACATCACTGAACCATCAATCAGTGAATAGAATTTCCCTCTCTTTATTGTCCCTAAACACAATTGTTCCTTCCACCCTGTAGTAGACTTCAGGGAATTAAATAAGTTCATGATACCAGATAGAGACCCCATCCCTGTATTAGGACCTTTTGCACCTCGTTGGTGAAAACAATATATTGTTCATGACTTTGGACCTTATGTTGGAATATTTCCTGATTCCCCTTGCTCCAGAGTCTAGACCTCTGACAGCCTTTAATACCCATACCGATCATTATCACTTCAAACGACTAGCCACAGGTCTTGTTTCAGCTCCTTCAGTGTTCACACAACTTATGCACACAGTACTTGCAGGTCTTATAGGTCATTCAGTGTTTATATACCTCAATGACATGATCATAGCTTTGAAATGCGATAGTGAACACCTACTTTTCACACTGTCTTCTCATGACTAGCAAAAGCAGGCCTCAAACTGAAGCTTAAGAAGTGCTGCTTCCTTCAGAAGGAAATAAGCTCCTTAGGGCATGTCCTTAACTCACAAGGAATTTTAACCTTGCAGGACAAGGTCAAAGCAGTCCTTGATTTTGCACACCCTACTTCTGTTGATTACAATGTTCATTCCTTGGTCTATCAGGATTTTACAAGCATTACATTCGTTACACTGGTATAGCAGCACCTTTAACTTCACTATATTCATTTGGACACCTAACCAAGAGAAAGTCTTTAATGGTTTAAAGAGAGCCTTAACCATGGCACCTGTCCTTGCCTTCCCAAACCACAAGCTTCTTTTCACAATATACACAGATATGTCCTACACCAGATTTGGCACAGTCCTCATGCAACAATACGGCATGAAACTCAGACCAATTGCCCATGCTAGCCGCACATTTACACAAATACGAACAAAATTACTTAGTCACAGACATGGAAGCTTTAATTGTTGTATACGCATTCAAACATTTCAAAGAAATCATCCTTGGTTATGACATGCAAATCTACTCGGACCATCAACCAATCTTACACCTCTTCAAAGAAAAGAATCTTTCAGGAAAACTTGTCCTCCACTGGTTCCTCATAATACAGGAGTTCATGCCCACCTTTCATTTTGTTCAGGGTAAAGCAAACCTAGTAACAGATACTCTCAGTTGTCATATTGCAACCATCACACAAAATCCAATTTCAGTACTATTACACAAGTGCACATAGCTGCAGCGCATAGATCAGACCCTGTTATATACTTCCTTGAATCTACAGACACAACTGATATAGATAATTTCCCTCCCAATTTTGACAATTATACATTAGTTGATGACATACTTTATCACAAAACAACACTAGCAAACATGAACCCAACCAGTCAGTGTTTCAGCTCATAGTCCCTATGGACCTCATTCCAGAAGTTCTGAAACTTCTACATGATTCCCTCATTGCCACACACCCTGGCAAGGAGAAATGCATTACACAAGCCAGATTGCACTACTTCTGGTTAACCATAACCATATACACTCCCACATTGATGCTTGTCACTCTTGGGCAACTCACAATGGTCATATCAGTGGTCATGTTCCAACCTTAACTTATCCTACCCCTAGTAAACCAAAGTAGCTGTTGATCTCCTTAAGTTACCACTTACAGCGGAAACCAATACCTCTTTGTATTGACCATTTTTTACAATTCTGTATTCTTTCCCCTCTACCAGACAAGACAGCACAACACGTGGCAAAGACCCTTATTGACAAACTCGTAAGCCCTTTCACTACACCCAAAACTTTGATTTCTGACAATGGGACTAAATTCAATAATGAGATTCCTATGAATATTTGTACTTTTAAATTACATAATGTAATATTACTGCTAGGTTTTATTCCGTGTGGTTTTAAATATAGTGGCACCAAAAATTACTTTATTTTGACGTACGGTGGTGGGAAAGAATACTGCCACCAAGCCACTTGAATCGTAAGAGGCAAGAAGAATGGGATGAGGATTAGGACTCGGCATCCTTCTCCCTGTAGCCCTACAGGGACATTACTAAAAACAGTACAGGCATAAGAGGGTCTAGGAGTTTTCCAACCAGTACCCTAAGGTTTGAGTCTTTTAATGTGTGTGTAGTGGTACAGATGAGAGTAAAAGGGAAGAGATAGGCAGTATATTTCTGAGAAGAAAGATGGATAAGTTGGCTTTGAGTGAAACTAAGTTGATAGGGAGGGATGAGTGTGAGTTTGGGAGTGTAGTTGGGAGGTTCTCAGGAGTGAAGAAAGGACGAGGGAGAGAAGGGGTGGCTATACTAGTAAGTGAAGAGATAGGTAAACGTGTAGTGGAGTGGAAGGAGATTTCTTCAAGGTTAATGTGGATGAAGGTGAAACTGGGAAAGGAGATGTGGGTTTTTGTTAATGCATATGGGCCTGGTAGTGAGAAGAGTGTAGAAGAAAGGGAGCCTTTTGGATAGATTTAAATGAGTGGATAGAGGGATTAGGGAGAAACGTCAATATAGTAGTATTGGAAGACCTTAACCCCTTCAATACAGGTCAAAATCTCGCGGGCAGCATTAGCTGCCAGACGTGCAATGTTGTGTCATAATACTCGCATTATAAAAAATAAAGTTACCGCTGTATTGCTCATTCTCTTTCAACCGTGAATTTTGATAACCATAGAAAATATGATGAAGCCAGTTTACAGAGTATGGGGGTCACGCAGGTTCAACTACAATATATATAATCAAGATGCCGACATCGGCATCCTCGTGTACCCACTTGCTCCTCATGATGCCTACATAGGCATCATCATATCGAAGGGGTTAATGCTAGGGTAGGAAATGAACCAATTGATGGAATGGTTGGGAAGTGTGGAGTACCAGGAAAGAATAGTTGTGGAGAGAGTTGATGGTGATGTGTCTAGAGAGTTGATGATAGCAAATACAGTGTTTAGAAAGTCAAGCATAAGTACACATGGGAGAGGGTGGTGGATGGAAGGGCGGTAGACAGTGTTAATGGACTATGTAGTGGTAAATAGGAATATAATATAAAGAGTTAAGGATGTACATGTTCTATGGGGAGAGAGTGGGGGGACATCAGATCATTTTCTGGTGGAAGGTAAGCTGAGAGTGGAGGATAGATGGAGAAAGAGGAAAAGGGCAAATGGTAGGGAGGTTCTAGAGTGAACTCCTTAAATGAGAAAAAAAGGAGTACAAAAAGATGAGAGAGGAGTGGGAGGGAGTGAAGGATAGAGTAGAACTGAGTAGAGGATGAATGAGGATGGTTCAAGGAGGTAGTCATAAGGTGTGCAAAGACGGTGTGTGGAACAAGGAGGACAGGAGGAAATAGAAGGAAGGGTAGTGAGTGGTGGGATGAGGAAGCAAAGAAGGTTGTAGAAGAGAAGTGAGCTTTCACAAATTGGTTATAAAATAGGATGAGGGAATCACATGAGAGGTACAAAGAAAAGAGAAGTAAAGCATAAGATAAAGGAGGCAAAGAGGAGAGCAGATGTGAAATAGGGTAAGAGTATGATAGAAAATTTTGAAAGTAATAAAAAGATGTTTTGGAAAGAAATTAAGAGAGGATGAGGAGGTGAATCAAATAGAGAAGAAAAGGTAAAAGGTGCAGATGGAGAGATGATAATGGAAGAGAAGGCAGTGAGAGGAAGATGGGCAGAGTATTTTAGGGAGTTGGTAAATGTGAAGGAGGATAGGAAGGGAAAAATGCGTTATCTAAGCTACATCTATTTTCGGGGTTGCGTACCCCTACGTTTAACACACTGCACTTTGAGATATTAAAGTCCATTTGCCATTTCACCGACCATGTGAACAATTTGTTAAGATCATCCTGCAGAATCTCAGCATCCTTTCCTGACCTAATTAGACATCCTATTTTAGTGTCATCCACAAACTTACTGACATCACTATTAATTCCACTGTCCAAGTCGTTTATGTACATAATGAACAATAAGGGATCCAAAACCAAGTCCTAGGGAACTCAACTAGAAATGCTCCCCATTTGGATTTTACACCATTTATGGTGACCCACTGATGGAGTGTTTGCTTCTTCCTGTACTGTCAGAATTCTGGCATGTGCTACCAAAGTGTTCACAGTTGCAGACTTTATATCCACTGTCCACTGCAATTTTGTGGATAGGTATTCTGGTGATTTTATAGATGTAGCAAAAATCTATGCAAGTGGAGGCAGATGAGTGGAGTGTCCATGACTGTGGACTTACGGGCCACATACCTACAAATTCACGTATCAGAGAAGCTGTGCAAATACCAACTAGTAAAATAAAATGGCAGAACCTACTGCTTAACTAGGCTGGGGTTTGGACTGTGCTCAGCCCTGCAGATTATGATGAAGATCCTGAAGATGGACTGAAGTGATAGAGAGGGACATGGATTCATACATCAATGACATAGTGGTGGATGACACCATTGTACCAGTGTCAGAAGTAGTAAAACACTTAGTATGGTCAGAAAGAAAAGATTGGGGAGACAAGGTTGATGAGGGCATGCTCAACATGATACATGATATCTTGCAATGAATGAGATACAATAATCAGGTTAAAGGACAATGGTGTGCACCACAACTGGACAGAGGCTTGGTATGGTGTGATGTGAGCTGCATAGTGGTGGTCCAGGAGGCAAGGTGGTTGAAGAAGGATCATGGCAGTGAAAGAAAGATGACTGTCATCATATCAATGTGTCAGAGTTGGATGCAGGAAAGTCAACCTGAATATCATGAGGGGAGAGGTACAGCGATTGGTGAGAGCATGCATCTGATGTCAATCAGTAGATCCCACTCTGAGGTCACATATAATAGGGGATATCAGCATAGAAAAGAACTGGAATAAATGGCAGTCGATGTAACTCACTATGAATGGTGCATGTATCTGTCAATGGTAGATTGTGGCCCCAGCCAATTTGCCATCTGGCAGGAGCTGAAGACAGAGATAGGACAGAAAATTGCATATGTATTAAATGAGATATTCCTGGAGAGGAGCCCTGTTGACGAAGTCCTGATAGATAAGGGCACCACATTTAGGTCACAAGTACTGAAGGAGACATTGGACAAGTGGAACACAATGCTTCTTTAGAGCTCCTTATTGGTTGAGAGGAAATGGAATAGTGGAACGACACCATCTCACCATCAAGTCCATTGCCGAAAGGGTATCACCTATGGAGGCAGTTTTCTGGTAGAGGTCCTATAGGTCAGGCCAAGATGAAGAATCAGTCCCACAGATGATATTTAGGTATACATGGTGACATCTGAGGGTAACACTTTCACTACCACCTACTACTATAGAAGGAACCACTTCAGTGCAGGTGGGGGAAGTCTGGATGAAACCTCGAGATAGTAAATGTACCTCGCACTGGACGAGAGGTGTTGTGACAGATGTAAATTTGTGGAACATTGTTTCCGTCAATGGAGTTCCATGACATACCTTGGACTTTCATCAGGCAGCAGGTGACAAAAAAGGTGGTGACATGGAGGCAGGTAGAGGAGTGACACAACCACATCCACAATCAGACACCCCCCGGAATGCTTTGAAGGACTATGAAGTGGAAGATCAAGGGGGTGTGTGGGGTGAATGCAAGTGAGGTTGGCACTCTGTGCAAGGGCAAAGGTCTCCAGGAGGAATGCAAGGGAGGGCACTGCCTGATGCAGTGTGGGGCAGGCACACAGTGCCAAGTGAGAGTGGTCAAGTGAAAGGTGGAAAAGGAGTGACAGAGTGAAAAGTGATAAGAAAGATAAAATAGTCTAGTTAGGAGTCGTTAGGTTAGTTATGTCTAAGGAGTAGGAGATAATTACACACATCAGAATCTTCTGTAGTCGTAATGGAATCGACATTCTGGTGAGTAGACTTGCTTATTCACCACATCCTAAAGGTCTGGGTCTGTGCTGAGTCTCTTAATGTGGTCAAAACCAATGCCTGTACTTTCCCCACAGTGGTTTTTGAACTACAAAAAACTTGAATTTCTTACTGTTGCCATGCCAAAGTTTATTGGCTCCAATTCTTCAACAAGCCTTCTCCAAATAGGTTCTATGTGTGCACAGGCAATACACCAGTCTGAGTAGAAAAGTATGATATATGGCTGCATCCTGCTTAATTTTATAATGGAGTTTTCATAAGCCCTGTAAATCATGAATGAAAATAATTTCAAAGTAATTGATTCTCCAATGATAAATATTATTCACACAAAAATATAATAAAATATATAACACTTTGGGATGTTGGCAAAGAAAAACTTACTTGAAAGTGATGGATTGCTTGCGATAAATGTTCATTTCATCCCCTTCTTTGAAGTTGAATTTAAATCCTTTCCCAAAATTAGAGAATATATCATCAAAAGGATCAAATCTCCTAAATGAGGAGTAGTCATGTTGTTTCCTGAAATTCGGCTGGTCCTCAGTCTGTCCTGTTTGGTCAAAGATACGGCGGCGCTCTGGGTCCATGAGCAACTGCAAAAAATGAAAGCAGGGTTTATCTAAATCTAAATGAATCAACTATTAAAAATCAATAAATGAATACAATGAATATATATATATATATATATATATATATATATATATATATATATATATATATATATATATATATTATTGTTTTTAAATACTATCCGGATACCAAATTTATTAAAAATGTTAGGAAGATTGATTAAATTTTTGTGGTACGGAATTGTTAACATATCTTTATGATTAAATCTTTTGACCTGCAAAGTATTAAGAAAACATTTCCTAGCTTTGATTTTTGTCTTATCAATCAGATTGATAAGACAAAAATCAAAGCTAGGAAATGTTTTCTTAATCAAAAGATTTAATCATAAAAATATATTAACAATTCCGTACCACGAAAATTTAATCAATCTTCCTAATATTTTTAATAAATTTGGTATTCAGATAGTATCTAAAAACAATAACAACATTAAGAGCCTGTTAATTAAAAATTCTCCAAGACGTAAAGAAGGTTGTATTTATAACATACCATGTAAAAACTGTGACTGTATTAATATAGGCCAAACAGGCAAAGGTTTAGATTAAAGAAAAAGCCAACATAAATATAGTATTAGAACGGGGCAAGTGTCAAGTGGATTATTTGTCCACCAAGGGATTATGGTCATAATATTGACTCGGGAAATTCTAAAGTAACTACTTCTTGTAATACTAAATTATAGAAAGAAATAATATTGAATCTTGTTTCATAAAAAGAAATTGTGTGTGATAATATGTAACATGGGACCTTTCTGAATATCTTCTGTCTTATGTATATATTGTTTCTTTCTCTATTGCTTTTCTGTACCTTTGAAAGTCTTAATAGACAAAAACGTTCGGTATCTGTTTGTTCAATTTCCCGGTGGTTTCTGCAAATGTATATATATATATATATATATATATATATAAGAAAGGGATGGGGAGTGGGACTAGGCATCCTTCTCCTTGTAGCCCCACAGGGGATGTTCCTAAACGAAAAAGTAAAGGCATAAGAGGGTCTGGGAGTAATTTTTTTTTTATAGATTTTAAATATTGTGGAATTGCTATCTGATATGCGATCTGGAATTATTTTGAAAAACTACCAACAACTTCTGGCAAAGGGTACCGAACTAAATGCAAAGACTGCAGCCAGGAACTACAGGGCATTGTGTCAAGATTAAAATCTCACAGAGATAAATGCCAAGGTCAGCCACAGCATACAGAAGAAATTGATGACCCAGGTAAATAATTTTACTTATATTGTGTGCATTTCTCCCTTTACATACGCAACTATATAAATTTGGCGAACAATGGAGAGCATGTGCAATAAAAATGTGGTCTAAAGAGATGATACTTCAACTTCATTACTTCTAAATTTGGGTAATGACTATATCACTATAATATACTGTATCCACTCAACTTTGAGGTCTAGATGATTGTTATTCATTTCATTCAACATTGTGTAATATATTTCATGGGTTCCACTGGAATTCAGCCCACATGAGATTCACCGCAAAGGGATTTAGCCTAACCTAACCCAACTAACCCATTATTTTTAGTGAATTTAAGGGTGGACTGAATCCTGTGTGGGCTGAATTCCAAGCCCACCTATTTCATATCCTGTTAATTATTTCCAAATAATTTAGTGGCTTGTGTGAATATGATCATTATCTAAAAAAAAAAAAAAACTACTGTACTCAAAAGTAGCCTAAATAACACTGTATTCATTCATTTATAAATTATGCAATATGCTAAAATTTTCTGTTTCCATTTCAGGATCTGTATCAACAGCTTCAATCCCTTCATCATCGGCTCCACTTGAATTATCTGCAAACCTGACTCCACCATTAAAAAGGTCACTATCAGACCCCTCCACAGGCGCCACTTCTGCTAAATCATTTTCATCTAAAAGAAAGTCATCAACATCTCTGGACAGATTTATCATAAAAACTTCAGCCTCTCAAAAAGAAAATCTCGACAAAGAAGTTGCAAGAATTATATTTGCTACAAATTCACCATTTCGTCTTGTTCAGCATCCTCAGTTTCTCAAGATGGTTCAGAACCTGAGGCAAGGTTATATTCCTCCATCCAGAAAAGATATTGCTGATAAGTACTTGGATCTTGTGTATGAAAAGGAATATAAAAAGTGTGCAGATGACCTGAATAATGAAACTGTATGTCTTTCAATTGATGGGTGGTCTAACATCCATAATGAACCCATAATATGTGTCACTCTAACAACATCCACTGGTCAGATTTATTTAGCTGACACAATAGACACATCAGGGAAACCTCACACTGCTGAATATCTTCTACGACTTGTACAAAATTCGATCAAGAAGGCTTAACAAGATTTTGATTGTCACATTGGAAGTGTTGTAACAATGCAGCAAATGTCACCAAGATGAGAAAGCTCTTGGAGGAATCGAGTGAATTTGAGCATACCGTCCTCACATATAGCTTATACCGTTCCTTGTATACTTGTGGCAAGTCTATATAATACAGCTCCTTATATTGATATACTAAAAATGCCCTTTAGCAATCAGATCGCATATCAGATAGCAATCCCACAATATCTAAAATCTATAAAAAAAAAAATCTATTTAAATCAAATCTGATTTAAATGAAAAAAATTATTTTTTATATATTTTTTTAAAGATTAAAAAAAAAAAATCGCCAACCCTGGTATCCATTAAACCTCATACAATAATACCTGCTAAGTCCGGCTAAAATTGGCATTTCAAAGCATAACAGTGCCTTAAATATATTTTCTTATTTCACTATAAGAGTTTATATTAACTTATACTGCATTGAATAAGTCAATAGTTGATATATTTGTCCTATATACGATGTTAGGTTTCTAGTTTTGATATATTTGTCCAATATAAAATGTTAGGTTACAAAGAAAGCAATGGCCTCCGCTAGCGGACCCAGGGATCTGGTTGCGCATGTCCTGTGTAATAGTAGTCATTGATACATACATATACATATACATATACATATACATATACATATACATATACATATACATATACATATACATATATATATATATACATATATATATATTGTCTTCTGGAAGGGGAAAACCCCCGAGGAGCCATGCATCCATGGCATTGGCTTTGCCATCCGATCACAGCTTGTACAACAGTACAATCTCGCCCCAACCACCATTAATGAGCAACTGATGACTGTTCGTATTCATCTTACCTAGGATAAACACCTCACCCTGATATTGGTGTATGCCCCAACACTCATTTCAAGGCTACCTTCTGCACCCAACTCAATCACACCATCCAGGCAGTGCCCACTAATGACAAACTCGATGTGCTAGGGGACTTTAATGCCCAAGTAGGCAAGGACCATCACCTGTGGGAGGGTATCATTGGCCACCACTGAATTGGTAACTGTAATGCCAATGGTCAACTCCTACTGGGTCTCTGTGCCGAGCCTGAGCTCACTGTCACTAACACCTTATTCAGGTTACCAAAACAACAGAAAACCATATGGAAACATCCTCGGTACAAACAGTGGCACATACTAGACTATGTTTTGACCAAAGCCATAAACAAAAAAGACATCCGCATCACCCGATCCATCCCCAGAGTGGATAACTGTTGGACGGACCACAGACTCCTGATCTCCTGACTCAACATCACGACCCAACAACCACCTAGGTGGGCACCTGACAGCATGCCACACCACCACTTTCAATGTGGCAAACTCCACAATCCACAACTGGCATAAAGCTACAAAGAAGCCTGTGAAAGACATCTCATGGACCCTGTGGATCAGGCTTCAGTAGAAGACCACTGGACCACTCTTAGAGATGCCATGACCCAGGCAGCGGAGGAAACAATAGGTTTTGCCAGGAAGAAGCACTAGGATTGGTTCAATGAGAATGACAAAACCATCTCTCTTCTCATTGAAACCAAACTTCAGACACGACTAACCCTGGAGAACCAACCTACAACTGAAACAAAAGAACACATAAACAAGCTGTAGTAGACTGTCAAAGAGGGATTCATGAAGCTCAAAACACTTGGTGGCAAAGAAAAGCTGCAGAAATTAAAAAGTACTCTAACCAACAAGACCTATGCAGCTTCTATGCAGCTACCAAAGAGATCTTTGGCCCCACAAGATCATCAGTGGGCAGGTTAAAGGACGTGGAAGGAGCCACAATTACAACCAACAGCAAGGGCATCCTATTATGATGGAGGACTCATTTTAAGAATCTTCTCAATGACCAAGCCAACACTCCCAGCAATCTCCTACGTATGACCCTGCAGCATCCCGTCCGTCACAGTAGGGATCCCAGCCCTTACTCATCTTTTGCTGACTTATGGCAGACGTACCTTCTCCCTGCTCTTTCCTCTTCAAAATATCTAATATTACATCCAATTTCAGATTACTCCTCTTTCGCTTTGCCTTTTCAACTCCAGCAGTGTCTGCAGAAGGTTTTGTGGCCATTATGGGTGTGTCATTGTGCATCGTGATAATAATATTCACAAAAAACACACCGTAAGGATTTAACTTGTGTTCAAAGGGAAATGCAGGAAGAGACTGATTGTTGTGGTGGCCGCACGGCGTGGTGGCACTACGGTACAGTGTAAACAAAACATGAGCAGATACCGTATCTGTGAATTTTTCTTACCGTATATAGAATCGAGGGTAGTAATTACCAAATACCGTAACTGTGAATTTACTGGATAAAGAATTACCGTATAAGGAGGACTCACTGCACCACCTTCCACCCAAGACTTCAACAGGCCTTTAAAACGCATGAAGCCTGGCAAAGCCCCAGGATCTGACATCATCCCATTGGAGCTCCTCGCTCATAGTGGTCCTGAGCTGAAAAACAGACTTATGCTCCTAATTCTGAAAATATGGGAGACAAAGACCCTCCCCAGTGACTTCTGTGATGCAAACATCATCACAATCTTCAAAAAAGGAGACTGAGAGAATTGTAACAACTACTGTGGTATCTCACTATTAAGCATCTCAAGCAAGATCTTTGCCTGCATTCTACTCGACAGTCTCCTTATCATAGCAAAAGATGTGTTACCTGCATCCCAATGTGGATTTCGACCTTCCCACGGGACTATAGATATGATTTTCTGTACCCGACAACTTCAAGAGAAGAGCCTTGAACAGCAACAGCCATTTATGTTTATCTTCTGGGACCTAAAAATGGCCTTCAACAAAGTTCCTCATCCTGCTATGTGGGCAGTCCTTGCCAAGTTCGGATGCCTAACAGACTTTGTTTCTCTAATACACACCCTCCATGATGGAATGGTCGGAAGAGTTTGCCACCAAACCTCTCTCTCTAGCCCCTTCCCTATCAATGGCAGCCTCAACCAGGGATGTGTGCTGGCTCCAACTTGTTTCTCTTTATACACTGCAGCTATGTTAAATGAAATTCCACCAGATGCACCCACAATTGACCTACAGTTCCGCATGGATGGAGGGGCTTTCAATCTCACCCGACTACACGCCTGAACAAAGACCACCTTGACCTCAGTATGAGAACTGCAGCATGCTGACGACAATGCCACCCCAGGTCAGACTGCACAGGACCTCCAAAGAACAGCCGACATCTACAATACTGCATACGAACATTTTGGGATGCAGGTAAACACTGAAAAGACCAAGGCACTCATCCAACACCCACCTATTCAGATACTCGGAAACGCTGATGTCACTATCAACGAACACCCACTAGAAGAAGTGGAACAATTTCCCTACCTGGGGAGTATCTTAACATCTACTCCCACATGCAAGAGGGATGTGGAAAATAGGATCAGGGCAGCCCATTTGGCCTATGGTCGATTCAGAGGTCGTGTGTTCAACAACCATGCACTGACCCTGTCCACTAAAATCTTTGGTCTTCTGGAAAATAGTCCTTTCCACACTCCTTTATGCATGCAAAACATGGACCCTATACAGGAGCGGCATCCAAAGCCTGGAGCGATTCCAGCAATGCAAATTAAGGCAAATACTAAAAATCCCGTGGGAGAGCCACATAACAAATATTGAAGTTTTAAACAGAGCATCAATGACCAGCACTGAAGCTGCCATCATCCACCACCACCTCCGCTGGGCAGGCCACATCCAGAGGATGGGGCCATCCCAGCTTCCAAAAATAATGCTCTACGGTGAGCTCACCACGGGAACAAGACCATGAGGAGCCCCAAAACTGTGCTACAAAGACCAACTCAAGCGCACCCTGGCTGTAACCAACATCGACCCCTCCTTGTGGAAGCAAACTGCCAGGGACTGCAAAGCTTGGAGGAGAGCTCCCCCACCAAGGCACCACAGCCTTTGAGGAGAATAGGAAGGAAAACAACGAGGCAAAAAGAAGAAGAGAGCAGAACAACCCCGCCCCCCTCCTACCCTCCCCTGTGAACACTGCCCGCGTCTCTTCCATTATAGATTAGGCCTCTTAAGTCACATCACTCAAAAGCACCCACAATGAAGAGAGTGAAAGATCGTCGACAGAAACCAATACTTGGACACAAGCTGGTGCCCACAACAATGATGATATATATTATATATATATATATATGTATATATATATATTTATATATATTATATATATATATATATATATATATATATATATATATATATATAGATATACATATTTGAGAAATTCTCTAGTGAACAGCGACATCAATCATACAACTGTCAAGGAGATTGTATGATATATATATATATATATATATATATATATATATATATATATACACACATAGCTTAGAAAGTGGTATTACCTAAGCTCAAACAATACATGAGTTCAACTCTAAATATAATTGGAAATCATACATACATACATACATAAACCAAGGCTTTTTCCCCCTTCCAAGGGAGGTAGCCAAAAAGGGAAAGGCATAAAAACACTCCCACCCATTTCATCCCCAAATACACTCCACACCCCTCCCACCCTTCCTCTCATCTGAGCACCTCCTGGATGACGGGTCATCCCTGCACCCCGCCCACCGCCCTGGGTCAGAAGCAGTGTCGCAAGACACAGTACATCCACAGCAAGGCCGCTTCATTTAATCGGCGACCCCCCCTCTCCGTCCCCCTTTGCATATAAGGAGAGGACGGGGAGAAATCCCTTCGGGCTGCGTCAAAATTTACTCACACATACTACCCCACCCCCCACCCCCCGCCCATTCCTCCTCATGCAGTCACAACATCATCCATATACAACCATTCTCCACTCACCTCTGTCTTCCGTCCTCTCCCTTCCTTCCTCAACAGACATTCCCCTCTTCCACAAAGCCCCCTTCACCCCATCCATCCACCTCATCCTAGGACGTCCCCTCATGTTCACTCCCTCCACATCTGCCTTCCATACCTCTTTTACTAGTCTTTCTTCACTCATTCTTTCCATGTGTCCAAACCATCCTAATATTCTTTCATCAACCCTCTCTCCCAAATCCTTTTTCACCCCTGTTCTCCTCCTCACCTCCTCATTTCTCACTCTATCTAGCCTAGTAACCCCCGCCATACTTCTCAGACACCTCATCTCAAACACATTCAAACTCCTTCTCTCTTCTTCTCTTATGTTCCACGTTTCTGCCCCAAACAGTGCTGTTAGCACAATCACTCCTTCATACAGTCTCCTCTTCGCATCCATTCCCAAATGTCTATTTCTCATTACACTCTTTAAACCACCAAGGCATTTACTCGCTTCTCTCAATCTACATTCTACCTCCACCTTCACTCCACCTTTTCCTGCTACACTTGCACCCAAGTATCTAAAACTATCCACTTCCTCCAGTCGCTCTCCCTTAATGTTCACTTCCAGTCTACTGCCACTTTCACCCCTTGTACATCTCATCACCTTACTTTTACCCACATTTATCTTTAGCTTTCTTCTATCACATACTCTCCCAAACTCTGCCACCAGCTTCCTCAATCCCTCCTCTGACCCTGCCACAAGCGCAGTGTCGTCCGCAAACAACAGCTAGAGTGGGAAATGGTCCAATCGATGGAGTGGTTGGGAAATGTGGAGTTCCAGGAAAGAATCGTAGTGGAGAGTTGATGGTGGAAATGTGTCTAGAAAGAGAGTTGATGATAGCAAATACAGTGTTTCGGAAGAAAGTCAAGCATAAGTACACATGGGAGAGGGTGGTGGAGGGAAGGGTGGTAGATAGAGCGCTAATGGATTATGTAGTGGTAAATAGGATTATGATAGGAAGAGTTAAGGATGTACATGTGCTAAGGGGAGAGGGTGGAGGAATATCAGATCATTTTTTGGTGGAAGGTAAGTTGAGAGTGGAGGATAGATGGAGGAGGAAAGGGACAAAAGGTAGGGAGGTTCTTAGAGTGAACTCCTTGAATGAAAAGGAAAAGGAGAAGGAGTACGAAAAGAAGCTGAAGGAGGAGTGGGAGGGAGTAAAGGATAGAGCAGAGATGGGTGTGGAGGAGGAATGGGGATGGTTCAAGGAGGGAGTCTTAAAGAGTGCAAGGATGGTGTGTGGAACAAGAAGGACAGGGGGAAATAGAAGAAAGGGTAGTGAATGGTGGGATGAGGAAACAAAGAAGGTTGTAGAAGAGAAGAAGCGAGCATTCACAGATTGGTTACAAAAGAGGACAGGGGAGTCATATGAGACGTACAAAGAAAAGAAAAGAGAAGTAAAGCAAAAGGTAAAGGAGGCAAAGAGGAGAGCAGATGTGAAATGGGGTAGGAGTATGACAGAAAATTTTGAAAGTAATAAAAAGATGTTTTGGAAAGAAATTAAGAGAGGAAGAGGAGGCGAATCAAGTAGGGAAGAAAAGGTAAAAGGTACAGATGGAGAGTTGATAATGGAAGAGATGGCAGTGAGGGGAAGATGGGCAGAATTTTTTAGGGAGTTGCTGAATGTGAAGGAGGATAGGGAAGGAAAGATAGCTGCAGTGGGAAATACGAAGAAAATGAGAGTGATGAGTGAGGAGAATGGAGGAGAAATAAGGAAGGATGAGGTGAAGGCAGTTGTAAAGATGATGAAGGCACCTGGTCTGGATGGATGTCATGCAGAATGTCTGAAAAAGGGAGGTTCAGTGATGGTGGACTGGTTGGCCAGATTATTTAATGTTTGCTGGAGAGAGGCTAGAGTACCGGAGGACTGGAGTAGTGCCTGTATAGTTCCTCTTTACAAGGGAAAAGGGGACAAGTGTCAATGTAGTAATTTCAGAGGGATTAGCCTGTTGAGTGTAGTAGGGAAGGCTTATGGGAGAATCTTAATTGAGAGGATTAGGAGAGGAACAGAAGGAGTAATTGGTGAGGAACAGTGTGGTTTTAGGACGGGTAGAGGTTGTGTAGATCAGATCTTTGTGGTAAGACAGATATGTGAGAAAGCTATAGGAAAGGGGAAGGATGTTTTTTGGGCTTTTATGGATCTGGAAAAGGCTTATGATAGGGTAGACAGAAAGGCACTGTGGGAGGTTATGCAGATTTATGGGATAGGAGGAAAGCTTTTGGGAGCTGTCAAGAGTTTTTATGTGAGTAGTAGAGCATGTGTTAGGATTGGAAATGGAGAGAGTGAGTGGTTTGAAGTAAAGGTGGGACTTCGTCAAGGATGCGTTATGTCGCCCTGGCTGTTCAACTTATACATGGATGGGGTGGTGCGAGAGGTGAATGCTAGGGTAGTGAGTCAGGGATTGGAGATGGTTAAAGAAAATGGAGAAAAGTGGGAGGTGAGCCAGCTAGAGTGGGAAAATGCTAGAATTGGAAATCAAATATGAATTAAGTTGGAGCCGTACATGAACTTGAGTCTAGGTATGTTAGAAAACTAGAGAATAGGAGACAGGATCCAATGACCATTGCTCCTTTCCTGTATACTACAACTAGGAAAATACAGGGTGTTCTAGATAAATTTGACACTTTCAGGAAGGAAAAAAAAATGTCATACCTTGGCCAAAAATTTATGTATTCTCAAAATTCAAAGTGCACTCTCTTTGAGAATATTTTGCCAAATACAGCTCACTCGAAGAAGCTACCCTGAGCCTCCACCACAGCCTGCAGGCAGGACCTGCACCTGCAGCACATGGCCTTCAGGGTGTCCTTTGAGAGACACCTGAACATTAGTTTGATCCTGGCAATCAGCTCATCCTTGGTGCTGCAGGCAGTATGATTGGTGTCTTTTTCAACTACACCCCACACATAATAGTCCATGAGGTTGCAATCAGGCAATGTGGGGGGCCAGATGTTGGGACTGGTGAAGTGTAGAAGTTCTCAGACAGCCACTTCTGGGTTTTCCCAGAGGTGTGACACAGAGCTGAGTCCCACTGCCACATGTATGGTCTTCCCATAGCCACCCTCTCCACCCAGCATTTGACAACAGTGGACACCAACTCAATGTAGTCATCTAAGGTGAGTCTGAGTCCCTCTTCAAAGATGTGAGGTGGCATGATGTGGCCTTTGCTGGAAACACACAATTTGAGGGAACTTGGTCTTCATGAAGTGCAGGACTTCATGCAGACTGTAGGCTTGCCACCTGTTGTTGTGTGCATTGTGCAACTGGTAATTCTTCTCATCTGAGAACCAGAACATCCCCAGCTCAACTGGGTGTTTGACCTTGTTGAGGAGTTTCTTGGCTTTTGTAAGGTGCTTCTCTTGGGCCTTGGTGGTGAGTAGTTGGCTCTTGCACTTCTTGTATGAGGAGTAGCGAAGATCCTCGTTCAGTACTTTCTTCAGTCACCACTCCAATGTCAATTTCTCTCACCAAGGTCCACGTTGCTTTGCCTGTATCTTACCACACCTTTTTCTGCAGCTTTTCGACAAATTTGATTGTGCGGACAGAGTCAGAACGCCTGCTATGATCCTTCCTGCTAGCCACTGCATGCAAAATATATAACATAATAAGTTGCTAACTCAAAGAAGGTAAAATACCAAAAGACTGGACAAAATGCTGATATCGTACCAATTTATAAAGGAGAAAATATGGAAGACCCAACAAATTACAGACCAGTTTCCTTCATAAGCACAATAGCTAAAATTTGTGAAAAAGTTTAAAAAATAGATAGATAAAACATCTGGAGAACAATATACTAAATCCAAGACAATTCGGATTTAGACAGGAGAAGATCATGCACCACAAATTAAATCTGTTTTTACTCAAGACTACTAGATATAAAACAGGAAAGAGGCAGATGGCCTGATTGTGCGTTCCTAGATCTACAAAAAGCTTTTGATAAAGTCCCTCAAAAAAACTAAAGAAAACTGGAAACCATAGGAGGGATACAAGGTAAACTATTGAAATGGAAGGAGGACTTTTTGCATGGAAGAAAAATGAGGGTAGTGCTCAGAGATAAGAGTTCTACTTGGGAAGAGGTAATTAGTGGAGTTCCACAGGGATCAGTATTGGCTCCAATAATGTTTGCTATCTATGTGAATGACATGGACAAGGGTGTGGATTGTTACATGAGCTTCTTTGCAGATGATGCAAAATTGTTAAAGTGAATACTGAAATGGACTATGACTCATTACAGAGAGATCTGAACAGGGTTTGGGAATGGAGTCAGAAGTAGGAAGTGGAATTCAATATTAAGAAATATAGTATAATGGAATTTTGAAAAAGTTAAATATATATATATATATAAATATACGTGTGTATTTACCTAGTTGTATTTACCTGTATTTACCTAGTTGTATTTACCTAGTTGTATTTTACGGGAAGGGGAGCTATGCTCGTGGGGTCCCATCTTCATATCTCATTTTATCTAAACTATTTTTAAATTCATGTATTGTTTTTGCACACACCACTTTCTCATCTAACTTGTTCCAACTGTCTATTACTCTGTGAGGAAAGCTGTTCTTTTTCAAATCTCTTCTACAGCTGTCTTTTTTTATTTTCTTTCCGTGTCCTCTTGTATTTCTGTCATCCCATTTTATCAGATTCTCTCTATCAGTAATTTCTATGCCTTTCATGATTCTGTAAATAGCTATCAAATCTCCTCTCTCTCTTCTTTGCTCTAGTGTCTGTAGTTCAAGTTTTTCTAATCTCTCTTCATATGATAGTTTTGAGAGTGTTGGTGCCAATTTTGTAATTGCTCTTTGTATTCTTTCAAGTTTTTTTATACATTTTTTTGTACTTGGTGACCATATCGTTGCTGCATATTCCAATTTTGGTCTTATCAGGGTGATTAGGATTTTCTTCACCATTTCTTCATCCAGGTATGTAAATGCCACTTTGATTGTTCTTATTAAATTATAAGTTTCTCCAAAAATCTTATTTATATGTTTCTCAGGTGACATATTATTCATAACAATGACTCCCAGGTCCTTCTCATTTTCTACTTTTTTTATTCCTTCTTCTCCCAATTTATATGCTCCTGTTATTCTGTTTTTGCTTTTTCCAAATTACATTATACTACACTTTTTTGTATTGAACTCTATCTCCCACTTCCTACTCCATTCCTGTACTTTATTTAGATCTCTCTGTAGTGATTCACAATCTTCTTCAGTTTTCACTCTTTTCAGTAGTTTTGCATCATCTGCAAAGAAGCTCATATAGCTTTCAATTCCTTCATCCATATCATTAATATATATAGCAAACATTATTGGGGCCAGAACTGTTCCCTGCAGAACACCGCTTATTACTTCATCCCATTTTGAGTGCTGGTTTCTTATCACTACTCTCATTTTTCTTTCTTGCAAAAAGTCTTCCATCCAATTTAGTAGTTTGCCCTGTATTCCTCCTTCAGTTTCTAATTTCTTAAGCAACTTCTTATGTGGTACTTTGTCAAAAGCTTTTTTTAGGTCTAGAAATGCACAGTCCGCCCATCCATCTCTTTCTTGTATTATATCTATTAGCCTTGAATAGAAACATATTAAATTGGTGACGCATGATCGTCCTTGTCTGAATCCAAATTGCCTTGGATTTAACACTTTGTTTTTTTCTAAATATTTTACCCATCTACTTTTGATAATTCTTTCACAAATTTTTGCTATTGTACTTGTTAGAGAGACTGGTCTATAGTTGGTAGGTTCTTCTTTATTTCCTCCTTTATATATAGGTACTATATTTGCTTTTTTCCAATCTTCTGGAACTTTTCCTTCTTTCAAGGAACTATTTAGTATGCTATGTATTTTGTCTGCCAGTTCATTCCTGCATTCTTTCAGTATCCAGTTTGCTATTTCATCTGGTCCATGCGATTTTCTGACATCAATATTACTCAAGTGTGTTAATATTTCATTCTTTGTTACTTCTATTTCTTCCATAGGGGGGACTTTCTCTTTCCATTCGTTATCTACAGGTTGTATGTTCTCCCTTGTAAACACTGATTTAAAATGTTTGTTCATAATTTCTGCCATTTCCATTTCCTCAGTGTATTCAACTCCCTCTTGTCTTAATTTCTCCAAGTCTTGTTTGTTTTTCAGTTTATTGTTTACAAATCTGTAGAATAGTTTTGGTTGATCTTTACACTTTTCTATGATATCTTTTTCATATTTTCTCTTTTCCTCTCTGCACATTTGTACATATTCATTTCTATAACAGGTATATATTTTCCATTTTTCAGGTCTTCTGTCTTTTTTCCATCTGGTCCAGGCTTTGTCTCTTTTGTCTTTTAACTCCCTACAACTTTTGTTGTACCAGCATTTTACATATTCTTTTTCTTGTTTTTGTCTTGGGACATACTTTTCCACTCCTTGTTGGTGAATTTTTGTCAAAATATTCCATTTCTCTTCTACTGTTGTTTCTTCTTTGTATATTTCTTCCCAGTTTTCCTTTTGAAAGAATTCTCTTATTTTATCAAAGTTTGTTTTTTCATACATCATTCTTCCTTTTCTATATTGTTCATTTCTTTTCATATATTTTTCTTCATTAAGTTCCAGTTCAATCAATATGTGATCACTTTTACTTATTGGTGTTTTATATTCAATTTTGTCCACTATTCTAGGTTCGGATGTAATTATTAGGTCTAGTCTCGATGGCTCTTCTTCATTTCTATACCTAATGTTCTCCTGTATCCATTGTGTCATTGTATGGTCAGTAACCATCTCAAGTAGAGCGTTTCCCCATGAGCCGTCTCCACCCTTTACTGTCATTTCTTCCCAGCAGATTTCTTTGCAATTAAAGTCTCCCATCATAACTATTTTTCCTCCCTCTTCCATTATCTTGTTTAATGTTATCTTTGTGTCCTCTAACATACTTTTATGTTCACTCTCTTCCCATGAGGCTGTTTTCGGGGGCACATAATTTATCACAAACTTTCTGCTCTTCTTATCTCTGTCTTCTACTTCCATCATTATCATCTCTACTGTATTCTTTCCATATGTGACACACTTCACGTTTATATCCTTCTTAGTCAGGAACATAACTCCACCCCCTTCCTTTTTCACTCTGTTTCTAATCCAATAATTATATGCATCATGTCCTACACTGTTGGGTGGTAGTGGACCTTTTAATTTTGTTTCTACAATTCCCATTATGTCTGGTTCTTTTTCTTTCAAATAATCATTCAGCTCATTCAATCCTGTTATTAATCCATCTATATTTGTGTAAGACACTCTTAGTTTTCTGCCACTTCCATTGTGTTCTCTGTTTCCCTTTTGTTTTTCTCTTGTATGTCGACTTTCTTTAGTTTCATATTCACTACTCTCCAATAGAATCTCTCTTTTTCTGACTCCATTCTTATCTCGTTTTTTTCCTTAGCTTCAAGTCTTTTCTGTTTTTCTTCTTTCTCTTTCCTCTTTATTCATTTCCCTTTTTATCCATACCTTTTTATATTGTTCACTTGTTGCTAGTTTCCCTGTTTTGGATAAGATATTCTCAGCCGTAGTTTGTGACCTGAATTTAATCTTAATTGGTCTGGTCTTGTCTGTACTATATTTCCCGAGCCTGAATTTCTCTTCGATTTGTCTCGTGATTTCTGCTTCATCTTCCTGAACTAATTCTAGTAAATTTCTTACTTTTTCATTTTCCTCTTTGATTCTTGTGGTTCTATCTGGGTTATGTTTCTCTTCCATTCCTAATATAATTATACATTTCTTTCTGTCTGCTAAGTCTCTTACTATATTCTCCTTCTGTCTCATCACTTTAATAACTGAGTTTTCAGTTTGTTCATTCATTTGCTGTCTGATTATGTCAGTGAATGCAACTTTGCTATTTTCTTGGATTTTTTTCCAACCCTCCTTGTTCTCCTTATTATTCTCCTTTAACCCCTTCCATACGGTGCTTATTGTAAATGACATTCTTCTAATGATTTTGTAATCGCATTTTCTATGGTTATCAAAATTCACGGGTGAAGAGAGAACTATCGATATAAGCGGTGACTATATTTTATGATGCGAGTATTATTACGACACGTCGTACGGCTGGCATTGGCTGCTGCCACCGAGATCTAAGTCCATGACGCCTACGTGTGCGGCACCGTATGGAAGGGGTTAAGACTTTATTCTCTTCTTTTACTTCTTTTAACTGTTTTTTTAATTCTTCAATTTCCTTAGTTAAGTTTTTGTTCGCCTTCTCTAGTTCTTCCAATTTTTCAACCCTCCGTACAATGTTGTTAACATGACCGAACCTACGCTCCAAGTCCTCGATCATCTTATCGACCTTCTCTTCTAGTCTTGTCAGTCGGGGTTGTGTCCCCCCCCACCCTCTTTAAATCCCTGGAAAATATTCTCATCACTTTCTACTGTATTGCTCTTATCTATACTTCTAATCTTTACATTTTTTATTAGACATTTCATCGTCGCTCAGCTGGTCGGGGGGCCGTTTGTTTACCTTTCGCCTGTCTGCCTGGGCCAAGTCCTCTCCTTCCTCATTTCCTTCCATTTCCCTCAGCAATCCCTCCCCTTCTCCTCTTTCCCTACTTTCCCACTACCCCACGAGCAATTTCCCCCCACCCTGTAAATACAATAGGCACTTCTCTTTGCGTTGGGATCCACGAAACTTCAATTTTCTTCAGAACGTCTTCTAAGCCGTCCGTTCGTTGAAGTGTATTTACCTAGTTTACCTAGTTGTATTTTACGGGAAGGGGAGCTATGCTCGTGGGGTCCCATCTTCATATCTCATTTTATCTAAACTATTTTTAAATTCATGTATTGTTTTTGCACACACCACTTTCTCATCTAACTTGTTCCAACTGTCTATTGCTCTGTGAGGAAAGCTGTTCTTTTTCAAATCTCTTCTATAGCTGTCTTTTTTTATTTTCTTTCCGTGTCCTCTTGTATTTCTGTCATCCCATTTTATCAGATTCTCTCTATCAGTAATTTCTATGCCTTTCATGATTCTGTAAATAGCTATCAAATCTCCTCTCTCTCTTCTTTGCTCTAGTGTCTGTAGTTTAAGTTTTTGTAGTCTCTCTTCATATGATAGTTTTGAGAGTGTTGGTGCCAATTTTGTAATTGCTCTTTGTATTCTTTCAAGTTTTTTTATACATTTTTTTGTACTTGGTGACCATATCGTTGCTGCATATTCCAATCTTGGTCTTATCAGGGTGATTAGGATTTTCCTCACCATTTCTTCATCCAGGTATGTAAATGCCACTTTGATTGTTCTTATTAAATTATAGGTTTCTCCAAAAATCTTATTTATATGTTTCTCAGGTGACATATTATTCATAACAATGACTCCCAGGTCCTTCTCATTTTCTACTTTTTTTATTCCTTCTTCTCCCAAATTATATGATCCTGTTATTCTGTTTTTGCTTTTTCCAAATTCCATTATACTACACTTTTTTGTATTGAACTCCATCTCCCACTTTCTACTCCATTCTTGTACTTTATTTAGATCTCTCTGTAGTGATTCACAATCTTCTTCAGTTTTCACTCTTTTCAGTAATTTTGTATCATCTGCAAAGAAGCTCATATAGCTTTCAATTCCTTCATCCATATCATTAATATATATAGCAAACATTATTGGGGCCAGAACTGTTCCCTGCAGAACACCGCTTATTACTTCATTCCATTTTGAGTGCTGATCTCTTATCACTACTCTCATTTTTCTGTCTTGCAAAAAGTCTTCCATCCAATTTAGCAATTTACCTTGTATTCCTCCTTCATATTCTAATTTCTTAAGCAACTTCTTATGTGGTACTTTGTCAAAAGCTTTTTTTAGGTCTAGAAATGCACAATCAGCCCATCCATCTCTTTCTTGTATTATATCTATTAGCCTTGAATAGAAACATATAAAATTGGTGACGCATGATCGTCCTTGTCTGAATCCAAATTGCCTTGGATTTAGTACGTTGTTTTTTTCCAAGTATTTTACCCATCTACTTTTGATAATTCTTTCACATATTTTTGCTATTGTACTTGTTAGAGAGACTGGTCTATAGTTGGTAGGTTCTTCTTTATTTCCTCCTTTATATATAGGTACTATATTTGCTTTTTTCCAATCTTCTGGAACTTTTCCTTCTTTTAAGGAACTGCTTATTATGCTATGTATTTTGTCTGCCAGTTCATTCCTGCATTCTTTCAGAATCCAGTTTGCTATTTCATCTGGCCCATGCGATTTTCTGACATCAAAATTAACCAAGTGTGTCAATATTTCATTCTTTGTTACTTCTATTTCTTCCATAGGTGGGACTTTTTCCTTCCACTCAATCTCTTCAGGTTGTATATTTTCCCTTGTAAACACTGATTTAAAATGTTTGTTCATAATTTCTGCCATTTCCATTTCCTCAGTGTATTCAACTCCTCCTTGTCTTAATTTCTCCAAGTCTTGTTTGTTTTTCAGTTTATTGTTTACAAATCTGTAGAATAGTTTTGGTTGATCTTTACACTTTTCTATAACATCTTTTTCATATTTTCTTTTTTCCTCTCTGCACTTTTGTACATATTCATTTCTATAACCAGTATATATTTTCCATTTTTCAGGTCTTCTGTCTTTTTTCCATCTGGTCCAGGCTTTGTCTCTTTTGTCTTTTAACTCCCTACAACTTTTGTTGTACCAGCATTTTACATATTCTTTTTCTTGTTTTTGTCTTGGGACATACTTTTCCACTCCTTTTTTGTAAATTTTTGTCAAGATATTCCATTTCTCTTCCACTGATGTTTCTTCTTTGTATATTTCTTCCCAGTTTTCTTGTTGGAAGAATTCTCTTATTTTATCAAAGTTTGTTTTTTCATACATCATTCTTCCTTTTCTATATTGTTCATTTCTTTTCATATATTTTTCTTCATTAAGTTCCAGTTCAATCAATATGTGCTCA
Organism: Oratosquilla oratoria; assembly: GCF_046742065.1. Classification (NCBI taxonomy): domain Eukaryota; kingdom Metazoa; phylum Arthropoda; class Malacostraca; order Stomatopoda; family Squillidae; genus Oratosquilla; species Oratosquilla oratoria. Next base: position 38,688,258 of record NC_134809.1, on the reverse strand, counting down.
CTTTTACCTATTGGTGTTTTATATTCAATCTTGTCCACTATTCTAGGTTCAGATGTAATTATTAAGTCTAGCCTCGATGGTTCTTCTTCATTTCTATACCTAGTGTTCTCTTGTATCCATTGTGTCATTGAATGGTCAGTAATCATCTCAAGTAGAGCATTTCCCCATGAGTCATCACCACTCTTTACTGTCATTTCTTCCCAGCAGATTTCTTTGCAATTAAAGTCGCCCATCATAACTATTCTTCCTCCGTCTTCCATTATTTTAGTTAATGCTATCTTTGTGTCCTCTAACATACTTTTATGTTCACTCTCCTCCCATGAGGCTGTTTTCGGAGGCACATAATTGATCACAAATTTTCTGCTCTTCTTATCTCGGTCTTCCACTTCTATCATAATCATCTCTACTGTATTCTTTCCATATATGACACTTTTCACGTTTATATCCTTCTTAGTCAGGAACATAACTCCACCCCCTTGTTTTTTCTCTCTGTTTCTAATCCAATAATTGTATGTATCATGTCCTACACTGTTGGGTGGTAGTGGGCCTTTTAATTTTGTTTCTACGATTCCCATTATGTCCGGTTCTTTTTCTTTCAAATAATCATTCAGTTCATTCAATCCTGTTATCAATCCATCTATATTTGTGTAAGACACTCTTAGTTTTCTGCCACTTCCATTGTGTTCTCTGTTTCCCTTATGTTTTTCTTTAGTATGTCGAACTGCTTTATTTTCATGTTCACTACTCTCCAATAGAATCTCTCTTTCTCTGACTCCGTTCTTTCCTCGTTTTTTGCCTTAGGTTCAATTCTTTTCTTCTTTTCTGCCTCTCTTTCCTCCTTATTCATTTCTCTTTTTATCCATACCTTTTTATATTGATCATTTGTTGCTAGTTTCCCTGTCTTGGATAGAATTTTCTCTGCCGTTGTTTGTGACCTGAATTTAATCTTAATTGGTCTGGTCTTATCTGTACTATATTTTCCTAGTCTGAATTTTTCCTCAATTTCCTTTATAATTTCTGGTTCATCTTCCTGGACTAATTTTAATAAACTGCTTACTCTTTCATTTTCCTCCTTGATTCTTGCGGTTCTATCTGGGTTATGTTTCTCTTCCATTCCTAATATAATTATACATTTCTTTTTGTCAGCTAATTCTCTTACTATATTCTCCTTCTGTCTCATCACTTTAATAACTGAGTCTTCATTATGTTCTTTCAATTGCTGTTTGACTATGTCAGTGAATGAAACCTTATTCCCTTCTTGAGTTATTCTCCAATTTTTAACTTCTGTAGCTATTTTCTCTATTTTCATTACTATTCTTCTTCAATTTCTCATTCTCCTCCTTTACATTTCCTAACTGTCTTTTTAGGTCCTCTATTTCTTCAGTTAAGTTTCTGTTAGCCTTCTCTAGTTGTTCCAACCTTTCAATTCTCTGGAAAATGGAGTCTACATTACCTAACTTACGTTCCAAGTCCTCGATCACCTTATCAACTCTCTCCTCTAGTCTTATCTCTCCCCCCCACCCTCTTTAAATCCCTGGAACATATTCTCGTCACTTTCTTCTGTATTGCTCCTCTCTATACTTCTAATCTTTACATTTTTATTAGACATTTGATCCTCGCTAAGTCTTTTGTTTACCTTCCGCTTGTCTGGCTGGGCAAAGTCTACTCCCTCCTCATTTCCTTCCATTTCCCTCAGTAATCCCTCCCCTTTTCCTCTTTCCCTACGTTCCCACTACTCCACGAGCAATTTCCCCCCCACCCTGCAAAAACACTAGGCACTTCTCTTTGCGTTGGGATCCACAGACTTCACTTTTCTTCAGAACGTCTTCTAAGCCGTCCATTCGTTGAAGTGTGTGTGTGTGTGTGTGTGTATCAGGACAATATAGAATTGGTGAAAAGGAGGTAAAGAAAGTGGGATCTAAAAAAGACCTGGGGGTGATCCTCACAAAAGATATGTCCCCTGACAAACATATAAACAAAATTGTTGACAAAACCTATAACTTGCTAAGATCAATAAAAGAGGCTTTTACTTACTTGGATGAAGATATGGTAAAGAAAATACTAGTCACACTGATAAGGCCTAAATTAGTGTATGCAGTGATACTATGGTCATCCAGTACTAAAAAGAATATAGGGAAGACTGAGAGAATCCAGAGAGCAACTACAAAGATGACTCCAACATTATCAAAACTGTCATATGAAGAAAGAAGGTCAAAATTAGAGTTACCGACTCTGGAACAAAGAGAAGAAAGAGGTGACTTGTTGACCATCTACAGAATTATGAGAGGTATGGAAGTCCTTGATAGAGAAGACTTACTAAATTGGGATAAGAGAAACACAAGAGGACATGGAAGGAAGCTCAAAAAGGACAGTTATAGAAGAGACCTGAAAAAGAACAGCTTTCCCCACTGAGTGGTGGATATATGGAACATACTACACGAAACAATAGTGTTGCTCCATTATTTCTTTTTGTGTTATTATTTCCCTTATGGGGGAGATCGCACTTTGCTTCCTTCATCCCAATGCTTTACTTTTTCTCTAGTGAAAACAGACTTGAAGTGATTGTTCATGACTTCGGCCATTTCTAGATCTTCTGTGTATTCTATATTTTGTTGGCGTAGTTTCACGATTTCCTGTTTGTTTTTAAATTTACTGTTCACATATCTATAGAATAGTTTGGGTTGATCCTTGCATTTTTCTAACATCTTTTACATAGTTTCTCTTTTCCTCTTTGTGCATTTTCACATATTCAATTCTATAGTTTATATATATTTGCCACTTTCCAGGATTTTTATCCTTTCTCCATCTTTTCTAAGCTTTGTCTCTTTTGTCTATTGCCTCACTACATCTTCTGTTGAACCAACATTTAACATACACCCTCTCTTGTTTTTGTCTTGGTACATACCTATTCACTCCTTCATCATAGATTTCCATCAAGATTGCCCTTTTCTCTTCCACTTTTGTCTCTTCAATGTAAACTTTTTCCCAATTTGCATTTTGAAAGAATTTCTTTAGTTTTCCAAAGTCGGTTTTGTTGTACATCAATCTTCCTTTTCTGTACTTTTCATTTCTCTCCATATATATTTCTACCTTTAGTTCAGCCTCTATTAGTATGTGTGTGTACTTTTACCTACTTACCTAGTTGTATCTTATGGGAAGGCAAGCTATGCTCTTGGTGTCCTGTCTCTGTATCTCGCCATATCTAATTTGCTCTTAAATACTTGTATTGCTTTTGCACACACTCTCTTACAGGTTCTGTCTTAATTTGTTCCCTAACATTTTTTTTTTATCTATACAGGTAGTCGTTGACTTAGGACCTATGAGACTTACGACTGATCGACTTTACGACCACGAGATGGTGCAATAATATCTAACATTTAATAGAGTAATAGAATTGCAATGTTATGCCTGGCAGTGCAGTACATTACTCCGCACGCTGCGAGACGCGAGTGCGATAGTTTTCGCAGGCTGCCGGCAGCGTCAGCATCCCAGCCAGCTAAATATTCTTTCATTTTGTTTGTTTGAAGTAAAATGTTTCCTAATTTTGCATTGCATTTTGTATTTTTGTATGTTTTGCAATTAATAAAATATAACAAACTTTTTATGCCTAGGCTAGTTTGTTGTCGATAACAATATGTTCAGTACAGTACTTAAACGAAAAGAATGTGTTTTGTTGAAATAAAAAAAAATCCTAATTTTGCCTTACATTTTGTATTTTTATGTTTTGCAATTAATAAAATGTAACAGTATTTTTTTATGCCTAGTCTGTTGTCGATGACAAAATGTTCGGCACAGCATTTTGTATTTTTATGTTTTGCGATTAATAAAATGTAACAGTAAACTTTGTTTATGCCTAGTCTGTTGTCGATAACAATATTTTCGGTACAGTACGTAAACGAAAAGAATGTGTTTCGAAATATTTTTTTTCCTAATTTGCTTTACAATGATTTTAATGTAACCAACAAAAAAGGATTTGTAGGTCAAAGATGACAGGACTTTATTCAGTATGCGTAGGCCTAGGCTACGTTTCCTAACGAAAATGATAAAAAGTTAATGAATATTAAACAACGTAGCTCAAAGATAATAAGATTTTATTCAGTATGCATACGTTTCCTAAAGAAAGTCTGATGGTAAAATAATACAAAGGTTAACAAATACAGTATTAAATATCATAGGTCAAAGATGATAGGATTTTATTCAATATGCTTAGGCCTACGCTAAGTTTCCCAAAGAAAATCAGATGAAATTATAAAAAGGTTAAAAATACTATACAACATAGTTCAAAGATGCTGAGATTATTTCAGTATGCTAAATATACAATATATATATATATATATATATATATATATATATATGTATATTATATAAAGGGTAATATATACAATATAGATCGACTTACGACCTGTCTGTCGGAACCGAACTCGGTCGTAAGTCGACGACTACCTGTATATTTTTTCAGACGAGGGAAGAAGGGTAAGGGTATTACTATCATAAAAAAAAAGAAAAAAATTACCACCATTTTCCTATCCTATGAAAATGTAATGTTACATTATTTCCTTTTTTTTGGGGGGAGGGGGCGACTATGTATCTAAATTCTGACACCCAACTGCACTTTTACTTTTTGTATGTTTTAATTTTTCAGACTATTATGACTAAAGTATTAAGAATGTTCACTACAACTGTGTTCTTTAGGGGTTACAGAAAATCTAAAATAAATATACTTCAAATGGTTCAACTTTAAAAAATGTAATAATTAATCTACCATATATAACTTAAACATACTTACCTCATAAGCCTGATTGATTTCTATAAATTTGGCTTCTGCTTCTGTGGAAGGATTTTTGTCTGGGTGCCTTCAAATAGAAAAAGTCAACATTACTCATATGCATCAATAACAGGAAACTTTATGAGAAGTTAAGGTAAATGGTACAAATTCAATGTTTTGTTTCAAAAGAGATTGCTTCATTCTAACCATACTCTTGAACCCATTAGATTAATTATACAGGTAATGTGAAAGCCTTGATCATATATATGTGCATATATGTACATAAATATATATATATACACACACACACACACACACATCGGTAGAGGTGACAACGAAGTTTGGACTCCAAAGAAAACTGCAAATTACGAGGACCACATCGACAAGGAAGTACCTGTGTTGTAATAATAGGGAAGGGGAAAGCTCGTGGTGTAGTGGGAAGGTGAAGAAAAAGGAGAAGGGGAGGGATTACTGAGGAAAATGGAAGGAAATGTGGAAGGGGACGAATGAGCCCAGGATCTTGGGAGAGGCGTAAACAAATGGGGGGCAGAATATACAGACAAACACGGAAGCAGAGGTGTGAAGAGCAGAAATATAGATAACGGCAGCTCAATGGAAAGAGATGATAACTGCTTTTATGGATCTAAAGAGGGAGGACAGGACAACCTCCACCGACTAGTAAATCTAGAGGAGAAACTAAAAAAAAAAATGAAAGAAGAATGGAAGGTTAGGTTTGACCAATTAACTCTAGTTGCAGAGAAAAATGATAAACTGGAAGAACTAAGAAAAGAGAATCAAAATCTAACTAAAGTAGAAGAATTAACCCCTTCCATACGGTGCCGCACACGTAGGCGTCATGAGGAGCAAGTGGATTCGCGACGCTGCCATATCGGCGTCTTGATTATATTTATTGTAGTCGCCCCTGTGTTTTTACATTCTTCCAAATGTGCCCTGAATCCCATTCTCTGTGGTTTTCAAAATTCGCGGGTGAAAGAGAGAACGATCGATATAAGCGGTGACTATATTTTATGATGCGAGTATTATTACGACACGTCGTACGGCTGGCATTGGCTGCTGCCCGCGAGATTTAAGTCCGGAGTGAAGTGGTTAAAAAGACAGTTAGGAGAAGTAAAGGAAGAGAATAAGGAATTAAAGAGGAATAATAAAGAAAATTAAAGGGTCCATAACAAAAGAAGCAAGTGGTTGGAAAAGAGTTCAGGAGAATAACAAAATTGAATTTAGAGATATAGTGAAACAACAGATGAAGGAACAAACTGAAGGCACAGTTATTAAAGTGATGAGAGAGAAGGAGAATATAGTAAAAGACTTAGCAGATAAAAAGAAATGTATAATTATATTAGGGATGGAAGAGAAGTATAATCTAAATAGGACTACAACAATAAAGGAGGAAAAGGAAAAAGTAAATAGTATATTAGAAGTAGTTCAAGAAGATGAATCAGAAATAGGGAAACAAATAGATGAAATATATATGCTCGGGATATACAATACTGATAAGACCAGACCAATTAAGGTTAAATTCAGGTCACAAACAACAGCAGAGAATATCTTAGCAAAAACAGGGAAACTAGCAGGCAGTGAGCAATTTAAACAGGTATGGATAAAAAGAGAAATGAATAAAGAGGAAAGAGAGGATGAGAAAACAAAAAGACTAGAAGCTAAGGAAAAAAATGAGAAAAGAACAGAGTCAAAGAGAAATTCTATTGGAGAGTAGTGAATATGAAAGTGAGGAAATGGTTCATAGCAGAGAAAAACGGAGGGGAAACAGAAAACACGATGGAAGTAGCAGAAAATTAAAGGTGTCTTACACAAATATAGATGGATTAATAACAGGCTTGAACGAACTGAATGATTACCTTAAGGAAAAAGAACCGGACATAATGGAAATTGTAGAGACAATATTGAAAGGTCCATTACCACCCAACAGTGTAGGACATGGTGCATATAATTGTTGGATTAGAAACAGAGGTAAAACAAGGGGTTGGAGTTATGTTCCCGACTAAGAAGGATATAAATGTGAGGAATGTCACATATGGAAAGAATAGAGTAGAGATGATTATGATGGAAGTGTAGGACAAGGATAGGAACAGCAGGAAATTTGTAAATTATGTGCCTCCTAAAATGGCTTCGTGGGAAGAGAGAACACAAAAATATTTTAGAGGACACCAGGATATCACTAAGTAAGATAATGGAAGATGGGGGACGAATAATTATAACGGGTGACTTTAATTGTAAAGAAATCTGTTGGGAAGAGATGACAGTGAAGGGTGGAGATGACCTATGGGGAAATGTATTACTTGATATGATTATTGAACATACAATGATGCAATGGATACAAGAGAATACTAGGTATAGAAATGAGGAAGAACCATCGTGACTGGACCTAATAATCACATCAGAACCTGAAATAGTGGACAAAATAAAATATAAAACACCAATAAGTAAAGTGACCACATATTGGTTGAACTGGAACTAAATGAGGAAAATTACATGAAAAAAATGAACAATATAGAAAGGGGATTGATGCATGAAAAAACAAACTTTGACAAAATAAAAGAATTCTTTCAAAAAGCTGACTGGGAAAGAATACACAAGGAGGAAAAAACAGTACAAGAGTAATGGAGTATTTTGACAATAATTTATAAAGGAGTGGAAAAGTATGTCACAAGACAAAAGCAAAAAAAAGGATATGTAAAGTGCTGGTACAACAAAAGATGTAGGGAGTTAAAAGACAAAAGGGATAAAGCTTGCATATAATGGAAAAAAAAAAAAAAATCTGAAAAATGGAAAATATATACTAGTTATAGAAATGAATATGTACAAGTGTTCAGAGAAGAAAAGATAAAATACGAAAAAGATGCCATAGAAAAATGTAAAGATCAACCAAATTTATTTTACAAATTTGTAAACAACAAACTGAAAAGCAAACAAGAATTAGAGAAACTACAACAAGGAGGAGTCAAATACACAGAGGGAATAGAAATGGCAGAAATTATGAATAAGCATTTTAAATTGATGTCTACAAGGGAGAACATACAACCTAGAGATATTGAATGGGGGGAGAGAGTTCCCCCTATGAAAGAGATAGAAGTATCAAGAAATGAAATAATGAAACACTTGAGTAATCTCGATGTCAGATAATCGCATGGACCAGATGAAATGGCAAACTGGATTTTGAAAGAATGCAGGAATGAACTAACAGACAAAATACATAGTGTAATAAGTAGTTCACTGAAAGAAGGAAAAGTTCCAGATGATTGGAAAAGAGCAAATATAGTGCCAATATATAGAGGGGGAAACAAGGAAGACCCTACTAACTATAGACCGGTCTCTCTTACAAGTATGATAGCTAAAATCTGTGAAAGAATTATCAGAACTAGATGGGTAAAGCATTTGGAAAAAACAAAGTACATCCAAGGCAATTTGGATTTAGACAAGGACGATCATGCGTCACAAACTTAATGTGTTTCTATTCAAGACTAATACATATAATACAAGAAAGAGATGGATGGGCTGATTGTGCATTTCTAGACCTGAAAAAAGCTTTTGATAAGGTGCCACATAAGAAGTTGCTTAAGAAATTAGAAACTGAAGGAGGAATACAGGACAAACTACTGAAGTGGATGGAAGACTTCTTGCATGAAAGAAAAATGAGAGTGGTGATAAGAGACAAACACTCCAATTGGGATGAAGTGATAAATGGTGTTCCACAAGGAACAGTTTTGGCCCCAATAATGTTTGCTATATACATGTATATATTAATATGGAAGAAGGAATTGAGTTATATGAGCTTCTTAGCAGATGATGCAAAATTGTTGAAAAAAGTGAACACTGAAGAAGATTGTGAGTCGCTACAGAGTGATCTCAATAAAGTATGGGAATGGAGTAGGAAGTGGGAGATGGAATTCAATATCAAGAAGTGTAGTATAATGGAATTTGGAAGAAGCAAAAAAGGAATAGTGCTATCATATAAATTGGAAGAAGAAATAAGAAAAGTAGAAAATGAGAAGGACTTGGGAGTCATTATTATGAATAATATGTCCCCTGAGAAACACATAAACAAAATTTTTGTAGAAACTTATAATTTAATAAGAACAATCAAAGTGGCATTTACATACCTGGACGAAGAAATGGTGAAGAAAATACTAGTTACTTTTATAAGACCAAGATTGGAATATGCAGCGATGATGTGGCCACCAAGAACAAAAAAATGTATAACAAAACTTGAAAAATACAAAGAGCAATTACAAAATTAGCACCAACACTCTCAGAACTATCATATGAAGAGAGACTAACAAAACTTGAACTACAGACATTAGAGCAAAGAAGAGAGGAGACTTGATAACTATTTATACAATCATGAAAGGCATAGAAACTATTGATAGAGAGGATCTAATAAAATGGGATAGTAGACATACAAGAGGACACAGAAAGAAAATCAAGAAAGACAGTTATAGAAGGGACCTGAAAAAGAACAGCTTTCCCCACAGAGTAATAGACATCTGGAACAAGTTAGACGAAAAGTGGTGTGTGCAAAAACAATTCATGAATTTAAAAGCAGTTTAGATAAAATGAGATATGAAGACAGGACACCATGAGCATAGCTCCACTTCCCGTAAAATACAACTAGGAAAATATTAGGTAAATACAATACAAGGTAGTGAAACTTTAGCTTAAATTACAAAGTTGTAGGCAGGAACTCCAACAAGGATAAAAATACAATCATAAATGCCCAGGGGGCATAGCACATGGGGTAGGCATTCACCCATTGGCAAGTACATTCAAGTATCTTAGTGGAATATTGGAGATTATGGACCTCAAAGGTGAAATCTATGTTTTTTTTATATCTTTTTTAGGTGTTTTTGTTCATTTTATACCTGTTTTGCAACACACATTACTCGATTTATTAGTGCTACCCACCCAAAAACCCCAATTTCCCACAGGTCCCCCCAGATCGTTGGGGAGATTTAGGCATAAGTGCATAAATTCAATAATTAATTACTTGGAAAGTATGCATTTGCGACGGAAATGATGTACACCATCATTCATATCACAACATTTCTCACCAGAAACACATAAGCCACATATCAAATTCGTTGGTTGGGTAAAACTATAAAATGACCAATTATATTGTATATTTTGTCCATCAACTCCTCTATGCATTCTTTCAATATCCAATTTGCAATTCCATCCAGACCGTGTGATTTTCTGACATCAAGGTTTTTTATTTGGTCTCTGATTTCCTTCTGTGTTACAGTTATTTCCTTCATTGGGGGGATCTCTCTCTATTTCCTCACAGTTCTGTGAACTTTCAATTGTGAATACAGATTTGAAATGATTGTTCATAATTTCAGCCATTTCTCTTTCTTCTTTATATTCATAATTTCCCTGGCGCAGTTTTTCCATTTCTTGTTTGTTTCTTAGTTTACCATTTACATACCTGTAAAATAGTTTAGGTTGTTCCTTGCATTTTTCTATTATATCTCTTTCATAGTTTCTCTTTTCATCTCTGTGTAGTTTTACATAATTATTTCTTAGCTTGATGTTTGCCATTTACTTTTTTATCTTATTTCCATCTTTTCCAAGCTTTGTCTCTTTTATCCTTAGCCTTACTACATTTTTTGTTATACCAGCTTTTTATGTAAACTCTTCTGTTTTGGTACATATTTGTTCACTCCCTCATTATAAATTTCTTCTAGTATATTTCATTTCTCTTCCATCTTTGTTTCTTCATTTGCTCTTTTCAAATTCTATTAGTACATGGTCACTCTTCCCTATTGAAGTTTTGTAATCAATTCTGTCCACAATTTCAGGTTCTGACATAAGTATTAAATCTAGTCTCCATGGTTCCCCATTGGTTCTGTATCTGCTATTTTCTTTTAGCCACTGAGCCATTGTGTATTCAATGGTCATATCAAGTAGTATGTTTCCCCAGAGGTCTTCACCCTTCACTGTCATTTTTTCCCAACATATTTCTTTTGAGTTAAAATCACCCATTACTATATTTCCTCTCTCTTTCAGTAAATTAGTTAGTTCATATTTTGTATCTTCCAACAGTTTGGAATAATCACTTTCTGTCCAGGACTGTGTTTTGGGAGGCACATACACTACTATAAATTTTCTATTTTTCATTTAACTGCTTTCAACTTTTATCATAATTGATTCTACACTATTTTTTCCTTCTGTTATCTTTGTCACATTTAAGTCTTTCCTAGTCAAAAATAATACTCCCCCACCCTGTTTTTTCTTTCTATTTTTTGTCCAATAGTTGTATAGACCTTGTCCCACAGTATTTGGTGGTAGAGGACTTTTTAATTTCGTTTCTACAATTCCCATTACGTCTGGTTTTTTTTTAATGCCAGATAGTCATTTAATTCATTCATTCCTGAAATTATTCCATCTATGTTGGTATAAGCTATCTTTAATTTTTTCCTTTCTTGTCTTTTTCTGTCTACTGTGTATCTTTTTTCTTGATATACCATTTTCTCAGCCTCACATCCACCACTCTAAAAAAAATCATTCTTTTCAGTTTCAGTTCTCTTCTCATTTGCTTCATTTCTAAGTTCCATTTCTTTCTCTTTTTCTTCATCACTCATTTCTTTTTTATCCATACATTTTTGTTATGTTCACTATTTGCTAGTTTTGTTGTTCTAGATAGTACTTCCTCTGCTGTCATTTGAGACCTAAGTTTTACCTTTAATGGCCTATATTGTTTTTCTTTTGAGTATTATCCTATTCTATTTCATCTTTGCTACCTTGTGTCTCTAAAACACTCCCACCTTTTTAACTTACATTTTCTTATTTTTTCCACTTCATGGTTTATGCATGGTTTTCTGTTCTTCTTAGCCTTCACTATCAGTATGTTCTCATCCATTTGCTCTCTTAGATGGCTACTGAAAAAGTTCCATGCCTCATGTACATATCAGTCATATATTGTATCCAATCCTTTTCTCCAAGCTTTAATGCCATTTTTTCATAGTTTCCTTTCAATTAATTATACCTTTGTGTTTCACTTTTCTGCACAATAGTATAAAGATTCATGTCATACAAAACATAAATGATCGGTCATATATTGTATCCAATCCTTTTCCCTAAGCTTTAATGCCATTTTTCCAAAGTTTCCTCTAAAATAATTATATCTTTGTGTTTCACTTTTTGGCACAATAGTATAAAGATTCATGTCATACACTAAAGATAAATGATCACTCATACCCAGTGGTGGGTCATAGTCTATGTTATTCACTATATCTTCTTCATTTGTGATTATTAGCTCTAATAAGCTCATGTATTCACTTTTCACTTGGTCTTTGGATCACGTGTTGGACTCGTGATCGATAGCTATTTCCCTCCTGGAAGAGAGCTCAGAGCTCGTAAGTCCGATCTATGGGTAATGCTATGACCTTGCACACACACACACCCCCAACTCCCTGCCCACGAGAGTTGGAGTAACACCCCTCAGCGCTGCGATACTGATATATTTCAGCCCCGGGCGAGAGTCGAACCCGGACCTCCGTAGTGGCAGGCCAGAGCTCTAACCACAGCGCCATGAGAGGTGTTCTTTATGTGTTCTATAACGTGTGAATTCAGTGATGTGCTGGAATAAGAAAGTGTCCAACATTGCTAAGATAAACTTATTTGCGAAAGTTTAATTTAAAACGGTAAATTAACAGAAGTGCACACCTACAGGATATAGCAATAGAAAATTAATAATTAATATTGTAAATTATAATAGATCAATGTAATATGCAATTTTCTTGGCAGAAATCAATAACAAAAGTTTCTAAAACCAATTTACTAACAAACAATGTCATGGCAGTTGTATAATACATAATATATTTTTTGATAGATGCCAAAGTTGAAGAAATAAAAGGATAATAAATTCATCTATTCTAACCAAACCTACCTAACTACTCTATGTAGCCTAATCTGTATTTAGTAATTCGGTACCTCTAATTCTAAAGATCATCTGGGTCATTGTCATCATCACGGATGCTGACAGCCTGATTATTATTGTACCTCGGCAATTAACAGATGATGGAAGAACTCCCATATTCTCTTTATAACAGCAGCTCTTATTAACATCACCTACAGTGGGAGAACACACGGTGCACAACATGAAAGCCGTTGTCTATCTGATAGTGACTGGACTGGACAGACAAATATGGCATCTTGAGTCTAGGCACGCAGCTTCGTACAGTAGTATATTTGCTTTTAGCAAGTTTTTTTTTGTTATCTATTTCTATTAAGAAAAACACATATTACATTCATGTATTATAATTTACAAAATTAATAATTAATTTTCTAATGCTATATTGTGTAAGCGTACACTTCTAAAAAATACCTTTAATTTTTTTTTTTTTTTTTTTTCAACAAAATAGCTTGCAGGGGGTTTCCCAATTTCTTACCAAACTTGAGCCTCCAAACACGATACAATAAAAGTGTAAAGGTATACATGCACACTTGGTAAAAATATTGAACTCCATTAAATAAGACACAAGCGAGAAACAAAATCATGCATGCAAATATCCAAAATATTAAGATCTGACACCCAAAATGATGTACACAATTATGATAAAAATCTAGAATACTTTCACTTTTCTTACAATCCTGCATCCTCAATACCTTTATAATATTTTAGACAGCTAAATCATATTAAAGTGCTACATTCCATGGGGAAAATGAGTAACATTCCTTTACTTACCATTCTTTGGCTAATTTTTTGTATGCCTTTTTTATATCTTGACTCGAAGCCTTACGTGTTAATCCTAGTATTGTGTATGGGTCCCCAATTTTACAAATAACATCGCAAATAAATAAAATCAAGTGAACAATTATAACTGATGTCCGCATTTTTACAAACACTGCAGAAACTGAAGCTCCGGAGTACTAGTTGGTGGACACTTAAGTGTACTTTTCAAGACGGATGTTGTTATTTGGACTATTAAAACCTATTTTCCTTATTTAAAGGATGGTTTATTTATGTGATTATATTCTTTTGAAGAAATAAATATACATATTAAAATCTGGCGTTTTTATTTCTTCTGAGAAACACCGAAATTACACTGACGTAAAATAACATTCAGCTGATCGATGAATCGTCTGCATTGTAAACACGGTAACACATGATTTCTGTTTTCTTAATGCATTAAAATTGTAGTTCAAGAGAACTAGAAAATATTTCTTTAAATAGTATTTCTATGATTAGTACATTGCCAGTAATTCAATCTGTACACATTGATTTATGCCTGCTTTAAGTTATAAAAAGAAAAAGTCAATGTGACAACAAGTTCTGAATTAGTATCAATTAGATAGTTGTCAATAAAAACAAGATTTATTAACAAGGTAATGGTTTTCACTTATTAATAAAAAACAAATAAATCGGGGCACATGGAGAAGTGTCAGTGTGTCACCCCAGAGCGCACGTAGGTCGGGGTGGCAGCGAAGTCTGGACTCCGGTGAAGTCTTCAAAATTACAAGGATCACAACGACAAGGAAGTACATGTGTTGTATTAATAGGGAAGGGGAAAGCTCGTGGTGTGGTGGGGAGGGATTACTGAGGAAGGGGACGAACGGGAGAAGTGTAAACAAACGGGGGGCAGAATACACAGACGAACAACAAGAAAGAGGTGTGAAGAGCAGATATATAGATAATAGCAGTTCAATAAAAAGAGAAGGTAACTGCTTTTATGGATTTAATGAGGGAGGAGGTCACAACCTCCCCCGACTAGTAAATCTAGAGGAGAAACTAAAAAAAAGAAAAAAAAATGGGAGGTTAGGTTTCACCAATTAACTCTAGTTGCCGAGAAGGTTGATAAACTGGAAGAACTAAGAAAAGTAAATAAAAATCTAACTGAATAAATAGTTGAATTAAAAGGACAGTTAAGAGAAGTAAAGGAAGAGAATGAGGAATTAAAGAGGAATAATAAAGAAAAAGAGTCCATAGCCAAAGAGGTCAGTGGTTGGAAAAAAGTACAAGAGAACAATAAAATGGAATTTAGAGATATAATGGAACAGCAGATGAAAGAACAAACTACGGACACAGTTATTAAAGTGATGAGGGAGAAGGAAAATATAGTAAGAAACTTAGCGGATAAAAAGAAATGTATAATTATATTAGGGATGTAAGATAGTTATGATCAAAATAGGACTACGAGAATGAAGGAGGAAAAGGAAAAAGTAAATAGTATATTAGATGTAGTTCAAGAAGATGAATCAGAAATAGGGAAACAAATAGAAGAAATTAATTGGCTCATGAAATACAATACAGATAAGACCAGACCAATTAAGGTTAAATTCAGGTCACAAACGACAGCTGAGAATATCTTAGCAAAAACAGGGAAACTAGCAGACAGTGAGCAATGTAAAAAGGTATGGATAAAAAGAGAAATGAATACAGAGGGAAGAGAGGATGAGAAAACAAAGACTAGAAGCTAAGGAAAAAACGAGAAAAGAACAGACATAAAAAGAGAAATTCTATTGGAGAGTAGCGAATATGAAAGTGAGGAAATGGTTCATAGCAGAGGAAAAAAAAAAGGGAAACAGAAAACACAATGGAAGTAGCAGAAAATCAAAAGTGTCTTACACAAACATAGATGGTTTAATAACAGGCTTGAACGAACTGAATGATTATCTAAAGGAAAAAAACCCGGACACAATGGGAATTGTAGAGACAAAATTTAAAGGTCTACTACCAGCCAACAGTGTAGGACATGGTGCATATAATCATTGGATTAGAAACAGAGAGGTAAAACAAGGGGGTGGAGGTCTATTCCTGACTAAGAGGGATATAAATGTGAGGAATGTCACATATGGAAAGAATAGAGTAGAGATGATTATAATGGAAATGGAGGACAGGGATGGGAAGAACAGGAAGTTTGTAGTAAATTATGTGCCTCCTAAAACGGCCTCGTGGGAAGAGAGAGAACACAAAAGTATGTTAAAAGACACAAGGATAACACTAAATAATATAATGGAAGATGGAGGAAGAATAGTTATAATGGGTGACTTTAATTGTAAAGAAATCTGTTGGGAAGAGATGACAGTGAAGGGTGGAGACGACCTATGGGGAAATGTACTACTTGATAGTATTATAGAACATACAATGACATAATGGATTCAATAGAATACTAGGTATAGAAATGAGGAAGAACCATCGAGACTGGACCTAATAATCACATCTGAACCTGAAATAGTGGACAAGATTGAATATGAGACACCGATAAGTAAAAGTGACCAAATATTGGTTAGACTGGAACTAAATGAGGACAAATACATGAAAAAATGAACAATATAGAAAAGGAAGATTGATGTGTGAAAAAAAATTGATAGAATAAGAGAATTCTTTCAAAAAGCAGACTGGGAAAGAATACACAAGGAGGAAACAACAGTAGAAGAGAAATGGAATATTTTGACAAAAATTTATAAAGAAGTGGAAAAGTATGTCACAAGAAAAAACAAGAAAAATAATATGTAAAGTGCTGGTACAACAAAAGATGTAGGGAGTTAAAAGACAAAAAAGATAAAGCTTGGATAAAATGGAAAAAAGACAAAAGACTTGAAAAATGAAAAATATATACTAGTTATAGAAATGAATATGTACTAGTGTGCAGAGGGAAAAAATACGAAAAAGATGTCATAGAAAAATGTAAAGATCAACCAAAACTATTTTACAGATTTGCAAACAACAAACTGAAAAAACAAACAAGAATTAGAGAAAATACGACAAGGAGTTCAATACACAGAGGAAATAGAAATGGCAGAAATTATTAACAAGCCTTTTAAATCGGTGTTTACAAGGGAAAACATGCAATCTAGAGATATCGAATGGGAGGAGAAAGTCCTCCCTATGAAAGAGGTAGAAGTATCAAGGAATGAAATAATGAAACACTTGAGTAATCTCGATGTCAGAAAATCGCATGGACCAGATGAAATAACAAACTGAATTTTGAGAGAATGCAGGAATGAACTAACAGACAAAATACATAGCCTAATAAACAGTTGAAAGAAGGAAAAGTTCCAAAAGATTGGAAAAGAGCAAATATAGTACCTATATATAAAGAGGAAAACAAGGAAGACCCTACTAACTATAGACCGGTCTCTCTAACAAGTTCGATACCTAAAATTTGTGAAAGAATTATCAAAAGTAGATGGGTAAGGCATTTGAAAAAAAAAACGTACTAAATCCAAGGCAATTTGGATTCAGACAAGGACGATCATGAGTCACAAACTTAATGTGTTTCTATTCAAGGCTAATAGATATAATACAAGAAAGAGATGGATGGGCTGATTGTGCATTTCTAGAACTGATTTTTTTTTATAAGGTGCCTTATAAAAAGTTGCTTAAGAAATTAGAAACTGCAGGAGGAATACAAGACAAACTGCAGAAGTGGATGGAAGACTTCTTGCATGAAAGAAAAATGAGAGTAGTGATAAGAGACAAACACTCTAATTGGGATGAAGTGATAAGTGGTGTTCCACAAGGAACAGTTCTGGCCCCCAATAATGTTTGCTATATATGTATTAATGATATGGATAAAGGAATTGAAAGTTATATGAGCTTCTTTGCGGATGATGCAAATTGTTGAAAAAAGTGAACACTGAAGAAGACTGTGAGTCGCTACAGAGTGATCTCAATAAAGTATGGGAATGGAGTAGGAAGTAGGAGATGAAATTCAACATTAAGAAGTGTAGTATAATGGAATTTGGAAGAAGCAGAAAAAGAATAGTGGGATCATATAAATTGAGAAAAGGAAAAAAAAAGTAGAAAATGAGAAGGACCTGGGAGTCATTATTATGAATAATATATCCCCTGAGAATCATATAAACAAAAATTTTGGAGAAACTTATAATTTAATAAGAACAATCAAAATGACATTTACATACCTGGATGAAGAAATGTTGAAGAAAATACTAATCACTTTGATAAGACCAAGATTGGAATATGCAGCGACGACGTGGTCACCAGTTACAAAAAAAAAAAAAATGTATAAAAAAATTGAAAGAATAGAAAGAGCAATTACAAAATTGGCCCCAACACTCTCAGAACTATCATATGAAGAGAGACTAACAAAACTTGAACTACAGACATTAGAGCAAAGAAGAGAGAGAGGAGACTTGATAAATATTTATAGAATCATGAAAGGCATAGAAACTATTGATAGAGAGGATCTAATAAAATGGGATGGTAGAAATACAAGAGGACATGGAAAGAAAATCAAGAAAGACATCTATAGAAGAGATCTGAAAAAGAACAGCTTTCCCCACAGAGTAATAGACATTTGGAGCAAGTTAGATGAGAAAGTGGTGTGTGCAAAAACAATACACGAATTTAAAAACAGTCTAGATAAAATGAGATATGAAGACGGGACACCACGAGCATAGCTCCCCTTCCAGTAAAATACAACTAGGTAAATACATGAAGAATCGTCACCCCATGAGATCCTACCTGAAGAAATGTCACCCCATACGCCAAATATCAACAGTGGAGTAAAGATTAAGGTATGTTAGATTAGGTTACGTTACGTTAGGTTCGGTTGAATGAAGGTTATGGTCATTGTTATCAACTTATACAAACGAAGAATCGTAAACCCAAGATGGCCCACATGAAGAATTGTCACCCTAGGATAGCCCACACGAAGAATTGTCACCCTGTCGAAGTCTGAGGTGACGGTTCTTCATGTGATCCAATAAATCAAACCCGGAAAACCTATGCAAACATGTATATTCTTCATAAATATACGTGGTATCGAATGACGGCATGGGTCATTTGCCACTCCATAGATGTGTAGGGCTCTAGTGGATAGAAGACGGAATAAGGTGACACAAAAGAAATGTCTAACCTATCTAACAAGAAAGCAATAATCAGGAAGGCGAGATTACTGCCACTATCCCTCGTGGCAGACATGCTTTTCATAATTAAAATAGAACCATGCGTTCCTGTTGGATAACCGTCTTCGAAATGTCCAATTTCATTGCGTCCTGTGGTTACAGGTAGTGTGCCAACTGACACCGAATGATAGTAGCACTGTCCAAGCACACTAAATTTTGAGTATTAAACAGTACAAAGAAAAATTATATGTACATTTACAAAATGAGAACCACCACAGATGACCATAGGCTGGAGAATTAAATAGAAAAAGGAGAACATCGTGGGACTGAGTGAAATCCGAAGGAAGAAAAACTAATGCAGCTATAATATAGTCACCACCTGTTCTAGTGTAGAGGTAAGAAGGAGGAAAGATACAGTGAAATATGATAAACCGATGACTTTGCTGGCAACGCATTAAAGTTCAGTAGCATATCAGTTACGGCAGGTTGGATTATGATGGATCATGGATCACCTAAGGTCGATTTTTGTGGAAGAGGAAGAAAACAAAAATCTATGGTAAAATTAAACTATATTCGTGATAAAAGGGGTCCGTTGCTATTGACTTTTTTTTTTTTTTTTTACGTGCATACATATACCAAGGCTTTTTTCCCCCCTTACAAGGGAGGTAGCCAAAAAGGAAAAGGCATTAAATCATTCCCACCCATTCCATCCCTGAATACATTCCACACCCCTCCACCCATCCTCTCATCTTAGCACCTCCTGGATGACGGGTCATCCCTGCACCTTGTCCACTGCCCTGGGTCAGATGCAGTGTCGCAAGACACAGCACATCCACAGCAAGGCCGCTTCATTAAATCGGCGACCCCCCTCTCCGTCCCCCCATGCATAAAAGGAGAAGACGGGGAGAAATCCCTTCGGGCTGCGTCAAATTTTGCTCACACATACTACCTCACCTCATCCCCCCGCCCATTGCACCTCATGCATCACAACATCATCCATATACAACCATTCTCCATTCACCCCTGTCTTCTGTCCTCTTAAGGGTAGCTTATTCATGGAGTTTTAGTTCGCGACTCAGGAGGCATATGGCAAGAGATAGGAGGGTCGGGAAGCGCGTCAATATCAACCAACGTAAGTGGGGAAAATGGTCGGATTAGAGAAAGGCAGAAAGACAAATATTTTTCTTTTGGTAAATAAACTGGAACGAGAAGATGAAGTATGAAAGTTAGAAATAGAGTGAATTCTAGTAGTAGTAGTAGTAGCAGTAGTAGAAGAAGAAGAAAATGCATATAAATTGTGCATGTGGACGTGCTTTTGTTCGCGCGAAGTGTGCATTAATTTCGTGCGAGGAGCAAGTTGATTTCAATTCCTTCGCGTAACAGTGAATATCTTGTTGGACAATATTCGATCAGTAATACACGATTTCTTGTGTAACCCACGCAAAAGAGAGAGGTGCGGAAGACAAATATTCTGTACGGAAGTCTGGGATTTATGTGTCAAATTAGGTGTTCGTGTCTGGCGTGCAGTCTTTTTATATATTTGGAGTGTGGTTTATATTTGTGTTGGCTGAATGGACGGATGTTGGCATCTTGGTGTAGTAATTCAAAGGTTCTGAAGTCGCTCCATCGCCAGCCGGTGATCAATCATACCACGGCACTCTGAACCTTTTGATGGAAGTGTAGTGACGTGATGCATCCTACGACCCGTCACACACTGATCAAAGAAATCTTCGGAACTAGCCTTTCCAAGTTCCTGTAGTTGGCAAGCGTAGTTCGCAAGGGTGTCCCTGCCAGCCAGCGGTCAGCCAATCAGGAACTTGGAAAGCTCCTCACGTTCCCGCCAGCCTCCTTTAAAAGGTCGGCGTTTCGCCCTGATGGGCAGAACAGAACGAAAGGTGCAACCAGGCGAGGGACGCTCAAGTACTTGCTCTGAGTATTGTCTATTCGGCAATGCTCATGTCCAAGAGCAAGGAGCAGGTGCAGGAAGTGCTGTCCACAGCACTCACTCACCTGGGCTTACCTGCCTTCCCCATTCCACCTCACGTCCTAGAGGCTATTCCCTTTGGTCCCAACAACCCATCCTATCCTCACCCAGCCCCTACTCCTCCCACCACCGCTCCCTCTGTTTCCACACCCCCTCCCTCTGATTCCTCCTCCTCCACCTCCTCCTCCTCCACCTCCTCCTCCTCCTCCTCCTCCACCTCCACCTGCCCCAAGAAGGCTGCGCAAGAACCTAAACCTAACCCCAGGCTATCACGCCCCAAGTCCAGGGCATCCAGACATGAATCCTACCAACGTAGCAACCGCTCACGCTCCCCAATCCTAAGCCCCCGCTCCTCCTCGTCAGGGGCAAACAAATCCTCCTCCGGGCTCCCGCGCCGTGTGGCCATACCACGAGCCAGCTCGACTGGGAGGCCTAAGTTGAACCTGACGAAACTCACAAAGGAGACGCTGCGGGACATAATCCCCTTCACCAGCACTATTCCAGACACTGTCCAGTCTAGCGATAGTGCATCCTCCTCCTCCTCCTCCGACAGCGAAGTGCTTACCCTCCAAGCCCCTAAGGCTAACTAAGCTTCCTCTTAAAACTCCCTCCAGCTAGTAGGACTCACTGAGGACAACTATTCCTATGGATAGATTGGATTTACGTGTGTTCTACCAGAACGTCCGTCACTGGGCCCCACAAAGGACCAGCACCTTGTTAGAGATTGCCAGACACGGTCCTGATGTCATTTGTTTGACTTCGATGGGTGATCCAGCCCCCGACTCTCTTCCCAAGATTCAAGGCTTCAACACTTGGAGTCGGGGTCTTGCTTTGCACTCGGGCGTCTGTATTTTGGCCAGGAAGTCCCTCCAGGCAACTATACTTGATCAATTTCATTATGAGCAGATGCTCGCGATCAAGTTAAGCACCACTCGCGGTCCCATCTTCTTGTGTACCCTCTACCGCCCTCCCCGTATCCCCTTCCTCCCCTTTGTTGACATTGCCAAGGTGATGTCATACAAAATCCCAACCTTCTTCATTGGCGATTTCAACTGCAGTCATGCTGCTTGGAGCCCTGGAACGCACAACAGCAGCTCAGTGAGTCGGCAACTACACTCTCTTACTATACTTCACCGGCTGAAGTTCCTAGGTCCGGACTTTCCCACATTCATAGGTCATGGATTGCAGGGTAAGCCCGACCTGGTGTTCTCCAACAGCCGATGTTTCTTCCTCAACTCCACTATCTCACCCGGTGCCCCCACCCTCTCAGACCACATACCCTTAATCCTTCGCATCTCCACCTCACCCATCCTTATCCCCAGTGAGCCTCGGTTACGTTACAGTCAGGCCGACTGGGAAGGCTTCAAAAACACTCTCACGACATACACCAACACAAACATGGACAACACTCCACAAGCGGCGATAGAGCAGGAATGGCGCTCACTTACAAAGTTTGTCAAAAACGCTGTAAAAAAGCACATTCCTAGAACAAAGCACCGAAAGATTGCCACGTTCACCGCTTCTATGCGCACTAACAGACTACGCATTGCACTACAGAACAGATCTACAGATCTATTACAAGCACCCCTAGAGGCCCGTGTAGCCATCCTAAGAGACATGCACTGGCTACAGAGTAGCCTGAGGAAGTCCCTCTACATCGATTCACATCGAGAGGAGGAGCAACTGATGGCCTCGCTCTCCGGCGCCTGTGAGAAGGACCCTTCCAAGTTCTGGAGGTCCCTCAAACGTGAGCTGGAGGAGTGCTCTGTGCCTCCACCCAAGGTCATCAACCATCTTAACCACTCTGCACACTCCCCCCAACACCAAGCTGACCTTCTGGCGTCAGCATGGAGTGAGGTCTTTAAGCCCCATCCTGTGCAAGGACCACATTGCTTTAGCACCTTGCACAGTGTTAACTCCTTCATGAACAGCTGTAGTGACCTCATTCCCGACGAGACTGTTGATCTCTCTCAGTTAGATGAGGATGATCCCCTTATCTGCCCCATCGTTTTGGAGGAGGTAAAGGGGGTTATCTCGGCATTAAAACTAAAATCCCCTGGCCCTTCAGGCATCGATGCACACATACTCAAACGTATGCCAGACAACATAATCTCACACATGACGACACTATATAACAGCTCACTAGCCTCTGGGTACTTCCCACAACTATTCAAGGCCTCCCATACCATCCTCATTCTTAAACCCCAGAAACCCGCCTCCGCCCCCCTTTCATATCGGCCCATCTCCCTTCTGGAGTACTTTGGAAAGGTGTTCGAGCACGTCTTAAGCCGCCGCCTGACCGTGTACCTAGAGACGGAGAATGTGCTGAGGGACTGCCAGTTTGGTTTTCGGCCGGGGCGCGGTGCAGAAGACGTAATATCCATAATCACTCAATGGGTTCAAAGACCGCCAGACGGTCGCCCTGGTAAGGCCATTTTGGTTTGTAAGGATGTGGAGAAGGCATTCGATACTGTCTGGCACGAAGGCCTTAAGTACAAATTGTACCACAACTTCGACTTTGCCCTGCCGTTCACAAGGTTGCTCTGCAACTACCTGGACGACAGGTCAATTAGAATGAAATGGCGGGGCTGTCTGTCCCAACCTTTTGTGCCGAAGACTGGAGTACCGCAGGGGTCAGTCCTTGCCCCCACTCTGTACAATCTATATACGAATGACCTGCCAGAGCCGGCTTATCCTCGCAACCAGGCTCTAACTCTTTCGTATGCGGACGACACTAACCACATAAGCAGACACAAAACGCTGCAGGGAGCGTTACACGTAATGCAAAACATCCTAGACGGGGCACACGCGTGGGAGCAACAGTGGCGCATTAAGACCAACGCGTCGAAATGCAATGCTGTACACTTCCGCTGCAAACGAACCAACAGAACAATCACAAACACTCCTCTTAAAATAAACAACACAAACATCCCAGCGAAGGACCATACCCGTGTGCTGGGTAGCACACTTGATAATGGCCTTACCTGGACCCCACACTTCCGCAAGCAGGGAGCGAAGGCTAGGGCTGTGTTGGGTAAGCTCAGACGCTTCAAAACTGCAACACTGAGAACCAAACGTCGATTGTACCTAGCCCTCGTCAGACCGATTCTGTGCCAGTCCCCGGGACTAAGCCAGCTGACATGTGCCACTAATAACTACGAGCATCAGAAGGTTCAGAATGCCGCTGTCCAGTTCATCACGGGCTCGCGATGGAGCGACTTCAGAACCACTGAGTCTCTACACCAAATTTCCAACATCCGTCCACTCAACCAACACAAACACAAACTTCACTCAAGACACCTAGAAAAACTGCACGCCAAACACAAACATCTGATACAACATATTACACCTAGACCACACCGTACAGACTATCTGTCAGCTGCGCCCGTCCCACGTGCGGTGTACACGATAAAACGTGTATAACCGCACCTACAAGTAACACACCCCTTCACCGGCTTGACTGGTGATAACCGCAATAATGTAATAATAATAATAGTAATGGTAATAATAATGATAATAATAATAATAATAATATCGCTACTCAAACCCGACCTGGGGTAAAACAGGAATTCTCATGCCTTACCTGGGGCTAATCAGGAACGCCCTCTACACGCGGGAAGTGAAATCTACTCACTAACCGTAAATTACACACATACACCTCTCACGAACATAGCCGCATCCCACGCACAAACATATACACTTCCTTTTTCTTCGACTAAAATTCGTTTCCTTTCTAACTTTCTCTTCTACTACATCTTCTCATTTCAGTTTACCTCCCACTAAAAATTTTTCCGTTTTTCCCCCTTTCTCTCCTACTACGTCTCCTACCATTTTCCAAACTTTCGTTGGTGATATAATATGCTCTTCCTCCCGGCATTGGCGCCACCGTCCAAGTTCCTAGCCCAGTTCTCCTAAAGCCACGACAACAAATAAGGCCCCTAATCGCTCGCAATTCGCCCGGTGGCAATAGCCCTCTTTTATACACTACTATCTTTTCATTTTCCTACAGACATTCTTCCCCTCCCACAAAACCCGATCCCGCGCAAGCGAGGTGGTCTTTCCTTGGAATCCAGAATCCAGAATCCAGAACAGAACCGACCAGACCGACCAGCGCACAAACTACATCTCCTCGTCCAGTCTTCTAGCTGTCCCATCGAGCCTCGCGTCATCATCTGCTACCGCCTCGCTGACGTTAGGCTTCACGTCCAGCTTCAACCATAAGCTCCACTAAGCTGTGGCCTTAGTCCGAGCTTCACCTATATTTCTCATGTGACACTTCTAGTGTCGCACCTTGTGGCTAATTACCAAAAGAAAGAGATTAGATATTTTGTGTTGATTTTCATTTGTCCTGCCGTTGTTCCGAACTAAAACTACTACAGAAGTAGTTTGTGGTAACCCCGATTTCGACCTGACGCCACCAGAAGAACAGCGGTCAGGCAGAACGACCCTCCAATCAGCAGCCGGGAACGTAGGGACCTACCTGGCATTCCGATAAAAAAAAAAAAGAAAAAAAAAAGCTGGGCGAACCTAGGCTCACATGCAGATTCCTCGACCAGGCAGCGTTATCACATGAATCCAGCTCTCACTATTGCACCTCTCCAGTCAGCCAAAAGTAATCAACCATCATCACCAGCACCTCAGACTTCAGGTTCGTTATAAAATCCCTTCTTGTACTCACCTTTGATATTTTGAATTACAGAACATAGAGGATATTTTTGTAATCTGGAGTTTGATTTCTTCCCTGGTTATCTATTCTACATAACCTCTTCGGTAAGATGACCTCTACGTAGGTGTCATAAGGAGCGAGTGGGTACACGAACATGCCGGCGTCGGTGTCTTGATGACAAAGGATTACAAAGGCGGAGCATGCCGACAGGAGGACTTATGGTCCATAACTAGGCCAGATGCGGAAAAATATATTAATAATAAATCTATAAATAAATAGACAAATAAATATATACTAAAAATATAATAATATGAATCAAATAATTAGATGCATAGGTATAGTTAAATAAGAAGAAAACAGGTAAATAGTAAATAATAATAAATTGATATATAACTAATAATAAATGTGAATTAAACAGATAACAATAAACAGACAAATGATAACAAAACAAATAATATAAGATGAATGAACAGTCATTACAGCATCTTAAGTGTTTATCTAAATCAGTAGTTCCCAAACTAGGGGGCGTGCCCCCTTAGGGAGGCGTGAGGAGGATACAAGGGGGGCGTGAAGTCATCTGCTCAAAAATATTTGTTTAATGAGAATAATAAAATAATTCAAAGAATAAATATCTGCCATATAATTATAATTATAGCAGTCACTCCAACCCGTTTTCTATTAAGCTAGTTCTTGCACGTTTTGGACACGTCACCGATACCAACCACAATTTGCTAATGTTCATTTTTTTTTTTTCGCTCCCTTTGAACCAAATGTTTCGTTTTTAGTTACTGTACTTAGAAAAATGTCACTGGAATGTACTATTATTTGTTTGAGTGGCTTTCATTATTAAAATTTAATGCAAGCAGAAATCATTTTTCCTGAGCAATGCTAAGAAATAAATGCAAGAATCATTTCACATGAACAAAAGAGGGAGTGGGGGCGTGCGGGTCTACTGGAACCAAAAAGTGGGCGTCAGGTAAGATAGTTTGGGAACCACTGATCTAAATGATTCTTAAAGCTTCAAACTTGACTACATTGCACTGCCTCTGCAAGAAGTTTATTCCATCCATTTACTACACGGTTGGCGAAGTTGTTTCCACTCCCAAATTAGATATATTTCCTGACAGTTTGAGACCATTGTTTCTTGTCTGATTCTCATTCAATGTGAATTTTTTTGTCGTTTTTTATGTTGTCAATTCCCTTTAGAATCTCAAAAACCTGTATCAAGTCACCTCTGTTTTTTTTTTTTTTTATTATTATTATTTTTTTTTTTTTTTTTTTTTTTTAGGGAAAACAGATTCATATGTTTTAGTCGATTTTCGCATGATTTATTTTTGATATTTGGAATCAGTTTTGTGGCTCGCCGTTGTGCTTTTTCCAATCTGTCAATGTCTTTAATGAGATTCGGTGACCATACGGAAACAGCACATTCCAAATGTGAACGAACTAACGAATCAAGCTTGTTGAGAGATGGCCTTTTGAAACCAAAAGATCGCGCAATCAGTCCTAGAATCATGTTTGCTTTCTCAGAGATTGAAATACACTGCTTAGATGATTTGAGAGCGTTACTGATAATGGGACCTTTCGCAGTCAGGCTCGTAGATTCCTATTAGCGCTAGAATTTTCAATTGTCTCGGATTTCACGAGGCAAAGGGGTGACTTAGCTAATTTGGAAACCGATCCTTAAAAAAAGATACGCCATAAATTGCTGCATGAATGTATTTGAAATAAAAAACATGACTCTTAATGTTATAATTTTTACTTACTGGTGTGTGATAAGGCTTTGTTAATTCAATTATTAGGTAAAACTAAAAATAGGTAATTATTTTACTGAAGTAACTATGAGCAGTAGAAATAAGAGGATGTTGATTTCGGCTTGTGCATTTTATCTGAGAGTGTTGAAAAATAATGGATATCACTGTCACGTCCTGTATATGAAGATGATCAGTGAGATAAAAAAAAATAACAACAGTGGTGGCGGACGTACGAAGTTAACGACATTTTTGTAAAGAATAGCCTCTTAGATCTGCTGGGAGCTATTTTCAAACAAATATGACTAATTTTACGTGTGCCGTGGCAAACTGCACGTCAGATTCAAGAAAAAATAAGAGAAAGACAAAGTTTATCGTACCGAAAAAATTAATTCTTCGATGCAAAATTATATTTTCGATACATTACATGGATTTGCCTATTGCTTGGTGCATTCAAATGAAAGTGTATATCAGTATACGTCCATTGAAGTCGGTAGAAAATGACAAATTGCTTGGCTTGATATAATTATAGGCTGTTTTACGAATATCATCTGTGATTATAAATAGAGGCTCAAACAATGCTATATGCCGTTTGCAATCATGAAATTAATTGACTTAAATTTCAGACACAATAATGTACAACGATACACCTCTGTAAGCTTATAAAACTTGCCCAAAAAAGTATTTATTTTCCGGCAAGAATTACAAAATCTGGCGGTGTCTGGTATCAATTTGCTCACTGCGAAAGGTCCCATTACGTCGAGATCCTTTTCACTATCCACTTTTGTTAACGAATTTCTAAGTAACTTATAATCGTACTTACTGTTAGTTTTATCTATGTGCATAACCTTGCATTTACTTGTGTTAGATTAAATTTCATTAGCCACTTTTCAGACCATTGCTGTAATTTATCTAAATCTTCTTGAATATCTAATTGGTCTAAGTGATCATTTGCCATTCCGCACAGTTTTGTACCTTCAGCAAATTTGGAGACAATAGATTTTAGTCCGTGGTCTATATAATTTATATATACTATGAATAGAAGTGGCCCAAGAACGGAACCCTAAGGAACTCCACTCGTAAAAAAATTCCATCTAGAAGTTTTCCCATTGAAAACAACTCTGTTTTCGATTATTGTATTCATATCTGGTTAGCAATATGTTCTAGTAGATTCAGATAAATGCGTAGTTAGAATTTCTGTACGTGTGTATGTACATGCGTGTTAGCGTGAATGTTCCAGAACTTCCTAATTGCCATTTGTACCTATTAAGTAATTATCAAATTAATTGTAATGCGAAAGTTGAGTAAATGGGATATAGATCTTTATTTCTGTCAAATTTAAGTAGTTGCGTACTGAAAGGTGTATGAATGAAATTTCTGTGCGCGAGTGTATAATCAAAATAATTGTAGAAAATAAGTTATTAACAACTGTTTTGAAGGACGCTACCCAAGCCTATAGTCACGCACGCATCAGTCTTGAGCAAGCTGCGAATCCATTCAGGTCTAGCGTGATTGTGGTGAGAGTGAGTGAGTGAGACGAAGATTGTACTTTCCACGTACAATATACTGGAATTAAAAGTGCAGTGGTTTTCTCCACCTTATTATTGATCATACAATACGATAATTCAGCCAATTACTAGTCCAAGTTATTGCTACCACTTATTCCGTGTGAAGCTAACTTAGTAAGTACTGTAGTCTTTCGTGGGGGACGGTATCAGAAGCTTTTGCAAAGTCTAGGTATATTAGATATATGTTGTTTCTTTTGTCATAATTCGAGATGACTGTGTTGTAGAATTCGATTTAGTCACGCAAGACCGTTTCCGTCTGAATCAATGCTGGTTATCATTTATCAAACAGTTACTTCCTAAATGATGTTCGATAGCATCTCTGACGATAGTTTCCATCATTTTTCCTAGGACTGAATCAAGCTTATAGGCCTGTAGTTATTTGGTTTCTTTTTGTCACCTTTTATGAATATGGGAGTACCGTTAGCTAGCTTCCATTCTCTTAGGACATCTCCGGATATGATGGATTTCTTGAAAATAATTTCTAATGGCACGACAATCTCATTTCTCATTTCCTTTAAGATTCTTGGATGCCAACCACCAGGCCCTGGTGTTTTATGATCTTTGAATTTGTCTATACACCTTTTAATTTTTTCTTTTGTTATATTTACCGTAGTGAGTAAGTTTACCCTAGACTTTTCACAGGTTTCACGTTGGAGTTCACTTTAAGGTGTTTCGTTTACGAATACCGAGCTAAAATAGTTGTTTAAAATATCACACATTCCTCCATTTGAATATTTAAGTTGACCGTCAGCAGATAATAGTGGGCCAATGTGAATCCTAATAACCTTTTTATCTCTAATGTAACTATATAATCCTTTGGGATCCTCTTTGGATTTATCAACGATATTTAATTCATATTGTCGTTTTCGTTTTGTTTTTGTCTTTTTTAAATCTCTCTGTATTAATACATAACTTTGATAGTCATTAGATGCATCCGATCACTTGTATTTCTTATAAGCCTGTCTGTTTTAGCAATACTTTTTCAGTTTCTTTGTCAAGCCTTTTTGGGCGAGCCTGATTTAGGGGAGACGACTGTCCTTAAATGGGATGTAAGTATGAAACATTTCCCACATCTGATCCACATGTCTTTCGCTTAATTTTGCCTCCCAATCTGTAAGCTGAAGGTCTATCCGGAAAGTATCCAGATATCATGAATATTTACAGAACTGGTAGTGCAATCCTAACAAAAGTTGGCGGACACTGGCAGAAGACCCTACTGCGTATGCGTGAGCGGCCATAGTCCCATGACACAGTTGAGTGAAGGTGTGTACTGTTTGGCCATCGCATTGATAATGACTGGGCGAGTAGATCAGCAAATATGTGTCAAGTTTTGTTGCAAATTGAATATTCACCAGCGGAAACTATTCGAATGATTAAGAAGGCATTCCAGGATGATTCAATGAGTGAAGGACAGATAAAGATATGGTACAAACGCTTCAAAGCAGGCCAAATATCTGTCGAAAGTGATCCACGTCCTGGGAGGCTTTCACCAAGCAGAACACTCTAAAATGTTGAACGTGTGAAAACTGCAATCAATGAAAATCGGCGACTGACAGTCCGAGAATTAGAAGATGATCCTGGTATCCCACGGACAAGTGTTTCAGAGATTTTGAAGGAAGATCTTGGCATGACACGTGTGGCGGCAAAATTCTTCCCGTGTCTTCTGACCCATGAGCAGAAGGAATTTCGTTCTAAAACTTCACAAGGCATGCTACAAATGACTCAAATTTCCTGAAACAAGTAATAACCGGGGATATGTCGTAGGTCTACGGCTATGATCCAGAAACAAAAGCCCAGGGACGATGGGAGAAGTGTGTGAGGTCAATGTGACGGTCAAACAGTACACACTTTCACTCAACTGTGTCTGGCCGGTAACTGAGTTTTCACATGGGACTATGGCCGCTCATGCATGCGCAGTAGAGTCTTCTGTCAGTGTCCGCCAACTTTTGTTAGGATTGCACCACCAGTTCTGCAAATATTCATAATGGCTGGATACACCTCCTGCTGCAGGCTTCAAACGAGGAAAGAAGCAACCATCATACGATTTCTTTGCAGCCAATGGTACGTCCATTGCCATTTACGGCACTCACCACATCATCTTGGGCCTCCACAACTTGAAGTATCCCTGGACTGCCGTCGTTGCCGACGTCAACCAATTCATTTTAGGCTATGGTTTTCTCCAACGTTACAAGATGTCAGTGAGTACCAGGGACAACTGTTCGTACCATAACTCAAGGTGCATACCATGGAATACCACCACTACCACTTCACTCAAAGTGTGTTCCCATCAACCTGCTGGAGAGTGCCCCGCAATCCTCCAAGAATTTTCCTAACTGACGTTTCCATGCAAGGGCACTACTGCCTGCCTGTTGGCCCTCTGAGAGAGCTTGTGTAGTGGTGGTGGTGGTGGTGGTGGTGGTGGTGGTGGGGGGGGGGGGTTGTGGTTGTTAGCGAGTGTTTTTTTGTTTTTGTTTTTTATAGGTTTTATTGTACAAGATGATCTGGGATTACAGTTTGAACTGTAATATCCCAAGGTGAGTCTAGGATGAGAGATTCCCATAGCTCCTCTCCTAGGTTCCTCACCTAGGCTTCCTTGCTCTCTAGCGAGCGCACTACCGTATAAATATTCATAATTAGTTATATCAGCGTTTTTGTGTGGGATTGCCTATTCCTATCTTCTATAGTAACAGAAGTGGGTTAGTTGTATTGTAGTGAAGGTTTTAAGTACTGTATTTATGTTCGGTAATGGTGTATGGATTGTAGTTACAATTATGTAGTTTGGTAGGTATAAGGAAAGGTTAATGAACTGTTTCAGATGCTTTGATTAAGAAATAAATATGTAGTTGGCAGGATTGGAGGTATTGGTAAAGACGGGTACATTATTGCATGTATGTGGATCACGTGTCGGGGTATGTGACCTATCAGTATGTTATTAATGGTATATGGATATACTTCAGCATCTCCGCTCCATATCGTACCTAAAACCTCTCTACCACTCAACCGTTGGCGAGTGCGTGGCGATTATCGTCAACTTAACGGCATCATCAAGGCAGATCGCTACCCCATCTCACATTACCAAGACTTCCATTTCAAACTCCATGGAAAGGAAGTTTTTTTTTTAATGAAAAGGAAAAGGAGAAGGAGTACGAAAAGAAGCTGAAGGAGGAGTGGGAGGGAGTAAAGGATAGAGCAGAGATGGGTGTGGAGGAGGAATGGGGATGGTTCAAGGAGGGAGTCTTAAAGTGTGCAAGGATGGTGTGTGGAACAAGAAGGACAGGGGGAAATAGAAGAAAGGGTAGTGAATGGTGGGATGAGGAAACAAAGAAGGTTGTAGAAGAGAAGAAGCGAGCATTCACAGATTGGTTACAAAAGAGGACAGGGGAGTCATATGAGACGTACAAAGAAAAGAAAAGAGAAGTAAAGCAAAAGGTAAAGGAGGCAAAGAGGAGAGCAGATGTGAAATGGGGTAGGAGTATGACAGAAAATGTTGAAAGTAATAAAAAGATGTTTTGGAAAGAAATTAAGAGAGGAAGAGGAGGCGAATCAAGTAGGGAAGAAAAGGTAAAAGGTACAGATGTAGAGATGATAATGGAAGAGATGGCAGTGAGGGGAAGATGGGCAGAATATTTTAGGGAGTTGCTGAATGTGAAGGAGGATAGGGAAGGAAAGATAGCTGCAGTGGGAAATGCGAAGAAAATGAGAGTGATGAGTGAGGAGAATGGAGGAGAAATAAGGAAGGATGAGGTGAAGGCAGTTGTAAAGATGATGAAAGCAGGTAAGGCACCTGGTCTGGATGGATGCCATGCAGAATGTCTGAAAAAGGGAGGTTCAGTGATGGTGGACTGGTTGGTGAGGTTATTTAATGTTTGCTGGAGAGAGGGTAGAGTACCGGAGGACTGGAGAAGTGCCTGTATAGTTCCTCTTTACAAGGGAAAAGGGGACAAGTGTGAATGTAGTAATTGCAGAGGGATTAGCCTGTTGAGTGTAGTAGGGAAGGCTTATGGGAGGATCTTAATTGAGGGGTTAGGAGAGGAACAGAAAGAGTAATTGGTGAGGAACAGTGTGGATTTAGGACGGGTAGAGGTTGTGTAGATCAGATCTTTGTGGTAAGACAGATATGTGAGAAAGCTATAGGAAAGGGGAAGGATGTTTTTTGGGCTTTTATGGATCTGGAAAAGGCTTATGATAGGGTAGACAGAAAGGCACTGTGGGAGGTTATGCAGATTTATGGGATAGGAGGAAAGCTTTTGGGAGCTGTCAAGAGTTTTTATGAGAGTAGTAGAGCATGTGTTAGGATTAGAAATGGAGAGAGTGAGTGGTTTGAAGTAAAGGTGGGACTTCGTCAAGGATGCGTTATGTCGCCCTGGCTGTTCAACTTATACATGGATGGGGTGGTGCGAGAGGTGAATGCTAGGGTAGTGAGTCAGGGATTGGAGATGGTTAAAGAAAATGGAGAAAAGTGGGAGGTGAACCAGCTGTTGTTTGCGGACGACACTGCGCTTGTGGCAGGGTCAGAGGAGGGATTGAGGAAGCTGGTGGCAGAGTTTGGGAGAGTATGTGATAGAAGAAAGCTAAAGATAAATGTGGGTAAAAGTAAGGTGATGAGATGTACAAGGGGTGAAAGTGGCAGTAGACTGGAAGTGAACATTAAGGGAGAGCGACTGGAGGAAGTGGATAGTTTTAGATACTTGGGTGCAAGTGTAGCAGGAAAAGGTGGAGTGAAGGTGGAGGTAGAATGTAGATTGAGAGAAGCGAGTAAATGCCTTGGTGGTTTAAAGAGTGTAATGAGGAATAGACATTTGGGAATGGATGCGAAGAGGAGACTGTATGAAGGAGTGATTGTGCCAACAGCACTGTATGGGGCAGAAACGTGGAACATAAGAGAAGAAGAGAGAAGGAGTTTGAATGTGTTTGAGATGAGGTGTCTGAGAAGTATGGTGGGGGTTACTAGGCTGGATAGAGTGAGAAATGAGGAGGTGAGGAGGAGAACAGGGGTGAAAAAGGATTTGGGAGATAGGGTTGATGAAAGAATATTAGGATGGTTTGGACACATGGAAAGAATGAGTGAAGAAAGACTAGTAAAAGAGGTATGGAAGGCAGATGTGGAGGGAGTGAACATGAGGGGACGTCCTAGGATGAGGTGGATGGATGGGGTGAAGGGGGCTTTGGGGAAGAGGGGAATGTCTGTCGAGGAAGGAAGGGAGAGGACGGAAGACAGAGGTGAGTGGAGAATGGTTGTATATGGATGATGTTGTGACTGCATGAGGAGGAATGGGCGGGGGGGTGGGGGTGGGGTAGTATGTGTGAGTAAATTTTGACGCAGCCCGAAGGGATTTCTCCCCGTCCTCGCCTTATATGCAAAGGGGGACGGAGAGGGGGGGTCGCCGATTAAATGAAGCGGCCTTGCTGTGGATGTGCTGTGGCTTGCGACACTGCTTCTGACCCAGGGCGGTGGGCAGGGTGCAGGGATGACCCGTCATCCAGGAGGTGCTCAGATGAGAGGAAGGGTGGGAGGGGTGTGGAATGTATTTAGGGATGAAATGGGTGGGAGTGTTTTTATGCCTTTCCCTTTTTGGCTACCTCCCTTGGAAGGGGGAAAAAGCCTTGGTATATGTATG